>NW_006922646.1:46023-49489 GCF_000298275.1 Orycteropus afer afer
AAACATACTACCATCAAGTTATTTTGGACTCATAGTGACCCCCAAAAGTTATCCAACTCTATAAATCTTTATGGAAGCAGACTATCTCATCTTTCTCCCATGGAGCAGCTGGTGGGTTTGAACCACCAACGTTTTGGTTAGCAGCCCAATGTTTTAAACGCTACACTACCAGAGCCCCTCTGTTTTCCCGTTATTCTTCTTTAAAGATATCTCTTCCCCTATACATCTTTATGTTGTTGATGTTTCTATTACTTCTATAGTTCCATTTCTCTGCTTCTATGTACATTTCTTCATGGATGTTCCATTAAATCCCATGACTTCCACTTAGTACTTAACATTCAATGATTGAAAGTTCTGACACACTCTCTCTGGCTGTTAGACATCTTCATCTAGAAGTTTCACTATCCTCTCAAACTGAATGTATTTGAAATGGAATCCTGTATTTTGTGCACCACTCTTACTCCTTTTCTCACTCTTTATTTTACTACACTAAAACTGAATGCTCACATTTATAATCCTTCATTAACAATAAGATGTCCCTGGGTGGTACAAACAGTTAATGCTCTTGGCTGCTTACTGAAATGTTCGAAGGTTGAGTTCGTCCAAATGTACTTTGAGAGAAAGAACTGGCAATCTTCTTCCTAAATACCAAGCCATTGAAAATTCAGTGGAGCATGGTTCCACTCTGACATGCTTGGGTTTGCTATGAGTCAGAATAAACTTAAATTTTTATTTTTCTTTTTATAAACCATTGAGCTCCAGCTGTATCATTTCTTGGTTTATCTCTATATTGAGATTCTATTTGCACTAAAGGGCCTGCCATTTAATTTTGCTGTGTCCCTGGCTTTAATTTGGAGATTTTTTGTTTTTTTCCTGGTGGTGGTGGAATTGTGGAAACTAGATGTAGACACCCCTATCTTGAGTGACAGAGATTATGGTAACTACTTCACGTGGACTCCCTGTTTGAACAACTCCTTACTTAATCATTTGGATTTTCCCCTCCTCTACTCCATTCTGCCTCCTGATGCTGACTTATACCTGGTTTTTCCTGAGCCCTTCCTCAGGGTCCTGGTTAGACTCTTCAGAGAAGTCTTTGTGAGCCTTCTGAAGCTAATTACGCACCTTCCTCTATGTTTTTCATAACTTATGCATGATATAAAGTATAAAAATGGGTTGAAGTCAGGGTTTCTATCTTGTTCATTGCAACAGATATAGACCTGGAGGAGCTGGAGCCATACATTTAATTCTTGGTGAATATTCTCCCTTCTACCTAGATCACCTGATGTAGTTCTTAGGTGGGCTTGATTTTAAAACTGCTCTGATAGCTCTTAATTGTGCCATATACCTGACTAATTTAGGAGACTTTTTTTTTTTTCCATGTGTTTGGGTGTGTCTCTGTGTGTAGAAATTGTGATGTTTTGCCCCTAAACCACACTACAACCTGACTACCTAATCATCATATCAGCATATACATAATACTTGCTGAAAGGGGTAAAATCATTATCTGAATTCTTACCATATTTTACAGAAATAACCTGCCATTTGTGTTTGCCATGTGTGTCTCTTCAGTACACCTTTAATAAACTTATTACATTTAAAAAAAATGTTATTATTGTTAGGTGCTGTCAAATTGTTTCAACTGGTATGACCCCTTCTAACAGGGGAGGATGCCTCTTGGTCTTTCTTGGCTGTAATCATTATGGAAAATATCTGTGGTATTGCAGTGGTTAAGCTCTTGGCTGCTAACCAACAGATGGGTTGTCGCACCCACCACTTTCTCAGGAGAAAGATGTGACAGTCAATTTCTGTAAATATTTACAGTCTCATAAAACTTACAGAATGGTCACTCTGTCCTTTAGGGTTGTTATGAGTCAGAATCTACTTGACAACAATGAATTTGGTTTGTTTTGGTTTAATCGTTATGGAAGCAGATTGCCAAGTCTTTTTCCTTGAAACCATTGGTTGGAACTGGAACCAGCACTCCTTCTGTTGCAGCCCAGAACTCCTTAACCTAAGATTCCAAACTCATTGCTATTGAAGAAATTTTGAGCCCTAGTGATTCAGTGGTTAAGTGCTCTTCTCATAACTGAAAGGTCATCATTGTAAGTCTACCATTTGCTACTCCTGAGATAGACATGTCTATCCACTTCTGTCAAGATTACAGCCTTGGAAACTCTATGTGTGTAGTTCTACTCTGTGCTACATGATCGCAGTGATGAACCAAAGATTAAGGACTCTTAAATTCTAGATTTGGAGCAACAGCTGTTCTGTGTTTTTTCTCAGCCAATACCAATAAACTATACTTACTTCTGTTCAGATCTTTTCCAATTCTTGTTCAAGTCCATCAACAAACAGAAAAAAAAAAGAAAAAAAAAAAATCCTCATAGAAACTCCAATGAATTGGGTATCTGGAGGGTTTCAGTAGGTTGCTTTAAATATTCTCTTTTTCCAGAGATAAGGACATGGTCTCTATGTGCTACATGCTCATGTCTCATAGTAAATTTCCCAGAATGTGCATTCTCCAAAAGAGAGAGAGAGGACTGAGCTAATGTATGGTTTAGGGATGAGCTGGGACAGTCCCAAGCCTGGAGAACACAGGCAATAATGATAAAATGACTAATAATAGATTCAATAATTAAAAGAGATTGATTAGAAAGTGAATAGAGTTTCTTATAGAAAATGTTTACATTTACAGTCCATCTAGTTCCCCATTCCTCAGTCTGAGACACCTAGTATTGGTGCCTTCACAGCCCTAGAAATTTTGAGCCATGTGCTTGCTCCTAAATATCTTAAAAAGTAAATCAACATTAGTTTGTGATCATTTGATTTCTTTTTATATGTCTGTTAGAGAACTGAACACTTAAAGAGATCCAGGGATCCTAACTGATAATATTCAATTTCTGGTTGATTCTAGAAATTGATTTAATTTATCTTTAAATTATCTTTTCTTGATACATCAATCCAGCCTTATAAATATCTTCAATCAATTCAGAGCCACAAACTCTTACCTCTGTTTTTTTAAACCATAATTAATTAACTCTTCACACCCCTCTAATTGAGGTGAACAAGATTAAAACTGTTAGAGAAAATTATCGTCTAAGTCTGTCCAAGAGGAAAAGAAAGGGAGTCCCAGACAGGTACTCACTCTTTAAATAGTCCATGATGATTTGCAGTTCATTAGTTGTCCCTGACCGTCTGGATGGTCAGAGGATGGAAAAGACGATGTTTACAGAGGTTTGTGTGCAGATTCCTGGTCCCTCTTCCTCCTGAACTCGGACTCACCTCATAGGCATCCTGTGGATGATAACGATTTTTTCATATTTTCATTTACAACATGTGGTCAAGCCTTTTTTACCAAGATATTTCTCTGATTTTTAAGTTATATGTCTGTTCACAGATCTGGAGATATCAGGAGCTCTCTCTGGTTTCATAAGGATGCTATTTGACCTTTCTAGTTGAAGTGTGA
>NW_006922646.1:49589-50707 GCF_000298275.1 Orycteropus afer afer
ATAAACAAGAGCCCTTGGTGACCTAGATTCCAAAGCCTTTAATGAATTGGTGTAATGAACATTTTGTTAAACTGTGAAATAGGTAGCAGTGGGGACAGTGTCCTCAGAGAATTGAAGATGCCACAATAACATGCAATGTAGGCCATGTGCACACAATAAAAATCTAATGATAAAGAGCAAACCTGCCTTTTCTCTTTACTTCCATTTTTCCATAACATTCATAGCCACCAACATAATGCAAGACCCCTTTTGTAACACTTATTTCACTTTAAGTAATTATTATTTACTATAAATAAAATTAAAATGTTTGGTATATTTTCAACATGAAGGTATTCTTTACATGTTGTTTCCAACTTAGTAGGTTATTGTAAAGCATAAAAATTATTTTTATCTGAATAATTTTAAATGTGCATCATCATTTTAGTAAACTATGTACTATTTCTGTTTGGAGAATTGGATCAAAATCTGAAGCCAATTCTAACAGTTGTAAATATGTTTGTGATTTCTCACTATTATAAAAATATGACTGCCTAGAAATGATTATATTATTGTACAATTTTAACTATAGATTTATATAGTTCATTTTTTAAAATAACTATGAGTGGTGATGCAAAATGCCTTCTTTCACAAATATCTTTGATTACTTAGACTGAAATTGAAATTTTCAGAAAGTATTGTAAAATGTTCAACTATTTTGTACAATCGAGTCTAATTTATGATAGAATTCTTGTAATCATATTCATTTTAATAGTGGACATTATAATTATTATTGTGTATATTAACACTCATGCATATTGCTAATGTTTTTATAAGATTGTCATTGTTTTCTAAGTGTGTGCATGTAATTTTCTTGACAGAGAATGACATGGTACATTTCAGAGAATATTATGTTTTTCTGAATATGTCTCATCTAAAATTTTCAAATTTATTTTCCATATTTTGTCCTTTCAAATGAGGTGTACTGTTATATTTAACAAATAAATTTTAATTAGATTAAAATTTTAATATTTATAGGGGTTGTATTGAATCTGTAGACCAGTTTGCTGAGCATTACAATCTTGATAATGTTAAATCTTCCAATTAATCAATATGTTTGTCTTTCCATTAATTTAGATATT
>NW_006922646.1:51627-53163 GCF_000298275.1 Orycteropus afer afer
CTGGCTACTCATGGTAACCACTAATAAACTTAACCAAACCAAACCAAACTCACTGTTGAGTAGGATCTGACTCATAGTGAACTTTCCTTGGGTTACCGAGGTGGTATCGCTATGGAAATAGATTGCTCCATATTCCATCCAAGGAGTGGCTGGTGGACTTGAACCACCAGCCTTCTGGATAACAGTCACATGTGTTAGGCACTACACTACCAAAATTAGGTTTTTATATAAATGTGTATTCTTGACATTTCATGTAAGTTGAATCATACAGTATTTGTCCTATTGTGACAGACTTATTTCACTCTGTATAATGTTTTCAAGGCCCGTCTCTGTTGTAGCATGTACCAGGAAATTGTTTCATTTTATGGCAGAGTAATACTCCATTGTTTATATGTTCCACATTTTGTTTATTCATTCATCTGTTGATGAACACTTAGGTATTTTCTATCTTTTTTCTACTGTGAATAATGCTTCAGTGACTATGAGCATATATGTATCTGTGTTTCTGCACTCAATTCTTTTGAGTATATCCCTAGGTATGGAATTGCTGGATCACATCGTAATTTAATATTTAATATTTAAGAAACTGCTAGATTGTTTTTCACTGTGGCTCTATGATTTTATAGTCCCATCAGTAATTTTTGAGGGTTCTAATTTCTTCTCACTCTTGGCAATACCTTTTGTTATCTTAGCCATCCTAGTGGGTAAGAAGTGACTTCTCATTGCAGTTTTGATTTATGGTTTCCTCATGGCCAATGAAGGAGTTTTGCTTACCTGGTGCTTAAAGCATTGGGCTGCTAACTTAAAAGTCAGCATTTGGAACCCACCAGCAACTTTGTAGGAGAAAGATGAGGCAGTTGGCTTCCAAAAGGGTTTATAGCCTTTGGAAATTTATGGGGCAGTTCTATCTTATCCTACAGGAAGGCAATGAGTTGGAATTGACTCGATCACAGTGTGTTTAATGACTAATTACACTGACCATACTTGCATGTGCTCTTTGGCATTTGTATTTCTTCTTGGTGAAATGTCTACTGAAGTCTTTTGCCCCCCTTTTCTTTTATTGTGGTAAAAAATATGTAATACAGCATTTGCAATTTGATGTTTTTCATATGTATTTTAGTGATGCCAATTACATTGATAATATTGTATTACCATATCAAATTTTAATGTAGTGTAATTTATCAGTCTTTTTCTGAATGATATTTTTGTTTATGTATTAATAAGTAATTTCTTTTTATGGTGTCACAAAGATAATATCATATGTTATTTTCTAAAAGCTTTGGTTTTTCACATTTCGATCTATGATTAGAACAAAGTTATGTAATTAAGAGTCTTAGGATTCTCTAAAGAAAGAAAACCACAAAACCAGTTACATATGTGTGTGTGTTTTTGTGTATGTTTGTGTATGTGTATGTATATGTGTATATATGTATGTGTGTGCATATATATGTTGCTGTTGTTGTGTGCCGTCGAGTCGGCCCCGACTCATAGCGACCCCTCCTTGGGTTTCCGAGGCAGTATCACTACGGAAGTAGG
>NW_006922646.1:54333-54849 GCF_000298275.1 Orycteropus afer afer
GATTATGTCTCTTTTCAGAGCAGCTATTTTGGGATCAATTGTGCATACAAACAATGTGTTCCCTGTGGGTCCTGACTCTGGAGGGATTAATATTGTATTTTGTAGGCACTTTTCAAGAACAAAATTTAATAGAGGTTTGAAAATGAGTCCCAGATGGCTGTTGAAGAAGTTTCAATGTGAGCAGCAAACACAGGTCATCAACCGACTAAGGAGAACAGCAGGAATGATGGAACAATCAGGATGAAGCCATCATTAAATTGAATATATTGCAAAAGTGTCTCCATGCTTCATTTCACAGCCATCACTCACATAGCCATGTAGTTAGTCAGCATGATAAAATTATTGTCATTTAATTTGAGAGTGCTATTTTGATTTGACAAGGGAGGCCATAATTTAGGAGGGTTCTAATACCCAAAGGAAACAGTGAACTTGGGAGGTTCTACTTGCATTCTCATTATTGTCTTTTTCTCTTCTGAGAATAAAACATAAACTCTATGATATCAGGATATCTCACCC
>NW_006922646.1:56766-57313 GCF_000298275.1 Orycteropus afer afer
TTCTCATCCAAGGTCTATTTAGTTTGCCTCTAAATTCCAAGGTTGCCCTCTTTGAGCTTAGGTGTTATTTCTATCAATGTCAATGTCAGTGGAAGACAACAACTCTTGAAAGTCTGGTCCTTTTTCTTTTCCACTCATATCACTTATCAGGAGAAACTCTTGTTGTTAGTTGGCACTGAGTATATTCTGTTCATGGTGACCCCATGTATGCAGAGTAGAGCTACTTCATAGAATTTTCAATGCTGTTTTCCTTTGGAAGCAGATTCCATGCCAGGAGTAGCCTTTGGATGAATTCAAATCACCAACCATTCTTCTAGTAGTGTAGTACTTAAATGTTTTCATCATTCAGGGACTCCTTGAAATAAATTAGACCCAAATAATGTCCACAAAAGCCAGAAGAAACAGTTTTGTAAATACATTAATTTAAAAGGATAAAAAACTATCTCCATTTTCTTCATGATTTTCTGATTCTTTTCTTTTCTTTTTTTTTTTTTAATCCTAAATTTGGACAAGGAAATAATCCAGGAATATCCTAAAAAGTTTAAAC
>NW_006922646.1:60383-63103 GCF_000298275.1 Orycteropus afer afer
TTTTTCATTTATTTTGTCATTTTGTTCTTGTATTTTCTTCCAAAATTCTTCTAAGGTTTTTTCTGTGTTTTCTTTGGTCTGTCTCTCAATCCTTTGAAGAGACCTAAAGATGATTCTTTTGAATTCCTTATCAGATAGTTCCAATGCTGCTTCTTCCTCATGGATGTGTTCTGGGTCTGTATCCTGCTTCCTTATTTCTACCACTTTATCTTGCTTCTTTGTATGTACTGTGATGGCTTATTGTTTCTGAGGCATTGTGGTGTTGTTGTATTTATGTCTCTGTTAACTGCTTGTGAAGAGCAGGCAAGGGAGATTCGGGCTCTTCTTGGTGGTTTTTTATTGTTGGCCCATTGGTGGAGAAGGAGGTAGTGACTCTCACTCAGTAACTGAAGTTGCAGGAGGTGTGGGTGTAGTTGTGTCTTATGAGGACTGTTGTTGTCTCCCATTCAATTAGACACAAATTAGAATTGAATAACCACCAAAAAACTAAAATCCCATGGATGAAAAACACACCATGTAATCACACAGGAACAGTAACTTCTCAGTCTTGCAGGTCCTATATGTCCCTGGGGTTGCTGGGAAGCAGAACGTGTTCTTAAACCCCAGGAATCTGGAAGAGCACTGTCTCTTTAAATAGACAAAATTGTGAAGCTGCTTTTTAAACCTTCAAAATGGCAGCACCCTCCAGACCAGCAGAAGTCCACAGCTCAGCCCACCTTTCTCTTCACCTTTTCCGTTTGTTCCCCAGCCACCATGCACAGTCCTCCGTGCATTCCCTGAGTAGCAAGGTGATTTTTTGTTTAATTCTTAGGTCCTACCACCACTCGCAAATCTCCAAGCTGCCTGTGCTGTGCCTTCAGGATCGCTCAGGATCACTGCCAGACTGTAGCTCCGTATGTTTCCTTTTTGGTATTTTCACACAAATTCTTCTGCTAGTAATGTTTAGTCCACTTGTATATCCTTCCCTTCAAGGCTCAGGGGTCCAGGATTATCTTCTGTGTCTGTGTCAATTGGTTTCCCTTTTCTTTCTTGAAGAGGGTCTGTGAAGTCTTTCTCCCTAGTCTGCCATCTTGCTGGATCTCCCCAGAAATGCATTTTTTTTAACAGTCTCTGTGAAGCCTTCTTTCACTTGTTGGTTTCAAAGTGTATAAATGAATTGGTTAAGCAAAGGGACAACTGAAATAGCCAGTATCGACACAGCCTTATTAAGGTCCACACTTTCCTTTGCTGAAGGCTTGATGTAAATAAAGATGCAGCTGTCATAAGGTCATGGAAACCATATTCTTGTGAGAAAAACAGGTGGAAAAGGCCTGTCTGTTTTGGGCAAAGGGAATTTTAGAATGGTGTTGATGATGCATGTGTATGAAAGAGCAACACTAATTAGGGTAATAATTAGTGTTACCACAGCTGAAACCAAAGAAATTTCTTCTATAAGCACAGTGTCTGAGAAGGATTTCTGTAAAATAGGATATGTATCACAGCCAATACTGTCAATGAGATTTGAGTCACAGAATTCCAGTTGAAGCCCATGCTAAAAGGTAGGAGGATGATCAATGGGCCAGAAAGCCAACAGCAGAGAACAAGTGTTGTGCAGACCTTGTTATTCATCATGGGCATATAATGTAGGGCCTTACAAATGGCCATTTAGCGATCATAGGACATGGAAGCAAGGAGAAAAAACTCACTTGCTCCAAAGAGGACAACAAAAAAACATTTGTGTGGTACAAGCATTATAGATCACAGTTTTATCTCCAATTGTCATAGTATACAGATACCTGGGGACACAGACAGTGGTGAATGAAACTTCCAAGAAAGAGAAATTCTGGAGGAAAAAAACATGAGGGTTTTAAGATGAGAATCCAAAAACATAAGGGTGATAATTGTCAGGTTCCCTGCCACACTCAAAATGTAGGTGAGAAATAAAAATATCAAAGCAGAATCTGTAGTATTGGGTCATCTCTCATCCCTAGCAGGATGAATGTGGTTATAGCTGTATGATTTCTCATCACTGCCATGTGTCAAATCAAGAGTGTTTGGATTTGAAGGGAGATGGGCCATAAAAATCCAGCAAGGAACCTGAATGAAAGATGACAGCAGTATTAATATATTGCATTTGGAGTTTGGACTGTGGAGCTATATTGAAAAAATTTCCACATGAATCTTAGGCTTATAATTCCCTGATTAGAAACACTCTTTATAAAGCTGCCAACTGAAACAAACAAACAAATACTAAATCATTAATCACATATCTTGTTTCTTGTGCTATTTCTCAATATTATTGCCTTGTAGTCTAAATTACTAGCAGTACCAATTTGACGGATTGTTACATTGTTTTTGACATTTTTGTTCGAGTCTTTCCAGCCTAATTTTTCTTTGCACCTTGCAGGTGCTCCACTTCTATAACAGAGGAAGATTTGTCAGGTAGTATTTTTACTCCATCCTTCCAAGGCTCTAAAATTTAGAGCTCTTAGCTTCAAATTATTGTCTGTTCCCATTTTTGAAAACATATTCTCCTATTTTGGTAGGAATAACTTGTGAAATAAATTGCTTAACATTTTAAGGCCTATTAATTCAAAGTGTTAAGTAACTGATATAATCTTGTTTTAATTTCTGAAACTTGTTCAATCAAAATTAGTTTTAGGTAAATGGTATGTATAGAAACTATTGAATTGGTGTGTTTTACTGTATATATTCACAAAAGCAACAATAAAGTAAATCAA
>NW_006922646.1:64122-64773 GCF_000298275.1 Orycteropus afer afer
TTCTATTGTTTCTTCCAACAAGTGTTTGAAAAATTTTTCAGTTGTTTCTTCCTGTTCTGGAATTCCTATCACACCAAGTTATTCTTCTTAATGGTATCCCACATAATTTAAGCTTTCTTCATTTTTTTCCCTGATTGTTCCTCTAACAGATTATTATTAAGATATTTGTCTCTGTATTGTTGTTTTTGTTTTCCATTAGTTCAATTCTATTCTTTTGTCCTTCCAATGCATTATCTATTTCTGAAATTTCAGTATTAATCTGAATTTCAATTTGTTGTTTTTGTATGGTTTCTAATTTTACATTAATTTTATTAATTGTATTTCTTTTAATTCTTTCAGAGTTTTGTTTGTTTTCCTTCCCACCGCTATGATTTCCTTGAATATTCTCTCAGTTCATCACAGGTACCTAAATAAATTATTATTTTTTTTTTAATTCTTTATCAGGTAGTCCCAATAGCATTTCTTCCTCCAAAAGACTTTTTTGCTCTGTGTTTCAGTCATTTGTTAGAGCTCTCTTAACAGTTTTGTGTGTGCAGGGTGTGTGTGTGTGTGTGTATGTATGTATGTGTGTGTGATTTGAAGTTGTCTATTGTCTCTAAAACATTATAGTGTTATTGTGTTAATTAGTTAATTCATGTTGGTTTGATTCAT
>NW_006922646.1:67497-68918 GCF_000298275.1 Orycteropus afer afer
ATCTTCATCAATAAGTGCTTTAAGTCATCTTCACTTTCAGCGAGGAAGGTTGTGTCCTCTGCATATTGCAGGTTGTGAATGAGTCTTCCTCCAATCCTGATGGCATGTTCTTCCTCACATAGTCCAGCTTCTTGGTTTATTTGCATATAGATTGAATAAGTAAAGTAAAAGGATACAACCCTGACTGACATACACCCTTCCTGATTTTAAACCATTCATTATTCCCTTGTTCTGTTGGAATGACAGCCTCCTGGTCTATGTACAGCTTCCTTATGAGCACAATCAAGCGTTCTGAAATTCCCATTCTTCTCAATGTTATCCATATTTTTTTATGATCCACACAATCAAATGCTTTTGCATATCAGTAAAATAAAAATAAATATTTTCTGGTAGTTTTTGCTTTCAGCCAAGATCCATCTGACATCAGGAATGATATCCCTCATCCCACGTCCTCCTCTTAATCCAGCTCACATTTCTAGAAGTTCCCCGTCAAAATACTGGTGCAACCATTTTTCAATTCTCTTCTACAAGATTTTACTTGTGTGTTATTTTATTGATATTGTCCTGTAATTTCCATGTTCTGTTGGATCACTTTTCTTATGATTCTTTAGTTGAGTCTAATAGACTCTTTATATAAAAAATTAGGACCTCTATTTTTGTTCCTACATTCTTTTCTAGGAAATTTATAGTTTTAGCTTTAACATTTGCATCTTTGATCCATTTTGAGGTAGTTTTTGTGCAAGGTGTGTGGTATGGATCTTGTTTCTTTTTTTCTGCAAATGGATAACCAGTTTTGCTAGCACCATTTGTTAAAGCAACTTCCTCTTTCTTATTTAATGGACTTAGGCTTTTTGTCAAAGATTAGCTGTCCACAGATGGGTGGCTTTATGTCTGAATTCTCAATTCTGTTTCATTGGTCTGTGTGTCTGTTGCTGAACCAGTAGCAGGCTCTTTTGATTACTGTGGCATTATAGCATGTTCTGAGATCAGGTGGTGTGAGGCCTCCCACTTTGTTCTTCTTCTTCAGGATTGCTTTGGCTATTTGGGGCCTCTTTCCTTTTCTTATAAAGCAGCATGTTAGTTTTTGCATTCATTAAATAATGATATTTCCTGTCTTCTAGTAACTGTGGTCTCCTTTTGCTATTTCCTTCTGATGGTCTAAGTTATTAATTTTGGACCATTTTCTTTTATGATTTGTGTACTTATTGCTATAAATGTTCCTCTGAGCACTGCTTTTGCTGTGTCCCAAAGGTTTTGGTATGTTGTCATTTCGTTCTCGTTTGAGTCTAGGAATTTTTCAATTTCATTTATCACCAATAGTTTTCAAGTAAGGTGTCATGTATATGAGGTCAAATTGGTTGTTTTGTTTAGATCATCTGTATCTTTATCGTCTTTCTTTCTAGTTCTGCCCATCATCAAGA
>NW_006922646.1:69674-70380 GCF_000298275.1 Orycteropus afer afer
AGCAGTATATCCACAATACTACATTACCATTAACACCAAACACCAGGCTACAGATAAAAAGTAAACATCTGAGAAGATCAGATGTGGGTCAGTGAACAGGATTATACTCTAGACCAAGGGTAAATTCGATTCACCTGAGGCTAATCTTACACAGATACCAGTGGTACAAAATACCCACAATCCTTACAGAAACAACAGAAGACAGACATAGAGTAATCCCTCACAGACAGCCAGACACTGGGGGAGAGAGAGCCAATGGATCTACCAACTCAGGATCATAGTACTGGGGAACACCAGCCTCAATTGGCACAAGAAAATACATAAAAATCTTGTTCTTCAACCTACATTGGTAAGTAGCGAATGGCATCTTAAAAGCTTTCAAGCACCCATCTAAGATGCAGCTAATGATCTCCTATCATTGAAAGCAGAGGAGAGTGCAAAAAACCAAGGGCATTTGGAAACAACCAGCCCTAGGACATGATAATGCCCAAGACTTGAAGACGCCTGGCTACCAATGCCAACCCCTCAGGAAAGGTACGAGATCCTGGATAGAGTGGGAGAAAAACCTGGAAAAATCCAAAAATACGATAATGACCAGAATTACTGGTTGGATGGAGTCTGTAAGATCCCCATTACTATGGCCCTGGGATACATTTTGGTCCTGGAATAAAACTCACTCTCAGGGGCTTGCTCTCAGCCCAATAGC
>NW_006922646.1:89085-92147 GCF_000298275.1 Orycteropus afer afer
GAGTATCCATACCTTGCAATTTCTGCTTCTAACTTCACAGAGATCAGTTTGAGGCAACCCTTTCATCAAAGCTATATTGTTCAATCTACATTCATCACAAATGAAGCTATTATTTACATCTGTCTGACTTTGTGCTTACGTCTCCATTTATTCAGAACTCACAAGGAAGAAGTGGTGTTCTGGTTACCTAGCGCTGCTCTGGCAAACATATACCATAAATGGGATGACCTTAACAAATGAGTTTATTCTCTTACAGTTTGGAGGCTTTAAGTCCCATTCAAAGTGCCAGGCTCTAGGGGATGGGTGAAAGCTCCTTGACATTGGGCTGCAGCTCTTCCTCCATCACCCAGCCCACTGAAGCTGGAGTCTTTTCTTCACTCAGACAGCTGCTGGCTGCTGAGGCTGCCAAGCCCAAGGTTGACAAGTAAAAAGGCACAGTCCAATGTTACCAAAACATGGCAGGCCATTCATTCAAGTCCATTGTAAGTCCCAGGTTGGCGGAGCATGGCAGGCTGCTGAACAATGACACGACTACATGCAGGGTCCAAATGTGCCTTAAGCTAGAGACTATCCCCAAGACTTCTCCTTATATACAGGAAACAGACAACATCCCAAAGACAGCTACTCAGCTGCTTGTGGTAGATCCCACCGTGGAGCTGATTGCCAGTCTCATCATGGGGAATAACTACCACCAACTGTCCAGCCACTCAACCAGGCCCAGCCAAGTGGACACACAAACTGAACTACCATAAGTGGGTAATAATTAATATAAATTAGCAGGCATATTCTGGTTTAGAAAATCAATATCACTGATAACATTTACATATGTGACCCAGCTGTGCACTGAGGAGCTCAGTGTAGATGACAATTTTTCACCTTTGGTCAAAGAAGTAAAAAATCAGTGTTGTTACGGCACTCATAAAAAGTGGTATTGCTGTGGAGCTGATATTCAGAACTTGAACTCTACACCTTTGATCTTAATAGAACAGGGAAAGGAACTTGTATACAGAGAAAAAAGCAAATATTAAAAACATATAAAAACTTAATATTTATTTATTTATTTTTCATGTTGAATGTTTTATTATTAAACTGTATTTTTATTTTGATGGAAAGCTGTTTATTCACTGTATAAAAATGGTGCCAGCAAAGGCAGTATACTGCAAAATGAAGATAGTATTGTTCTGCAGGTGACAATGCACAGCTAACAAAACTTAGCTCCACTCCCAGACATTTCCAGGGGGAAGATAACTAGCTATTTTTTTTTTTTTTTTAATTATCCTTTTTTTGCATGTGCGTGTGCTTTAGGTGCAAGTTTACAGAGCAGGGTTTGTTTTACACTCAACATTCCGTGTACACTTAGTTTCACTCCCCATTTACTATCTCCAACCCAAATCCAGTATCCTCCCTTCCCTGCCCAGTAGCTCTCCCCTCCATGCCCCTCAGTTATGCACTCCTGTGTGTCCTACCTTTCCTCTATGCAAATGTTGCCCCTCTGGTTCCCCATGGTTGGTTACTCCAAGGGATGCATTTCCATAGAGTATGTGGTGTGTCACACTGGGTGGTCTGCATGTACATCTTGTTTACCATTGGGCTGAAAGCCAGCCCCTGGGAGTGAGTTTTATTCCAGGCCCAAAATGTATCCCAGGGACTTAGTAATAGGCGTCTCACCAGACCCAATCTGACCAGTATTGTGATTTTGGATTTTGTTCCGTGTTTTCCCTCCCATTCTATCCAGGATCTCCAGTTTTGATCCTTTCTAGAGTGGTTGGCATTGGTAGCTGGGCACCATCTAGTTCTGCTGGTCTCAAGGTTTATCACATCCTAGGGCTGATTGCCTCCAAACGCCCTTGTTTTTTTGCACTCTTCTTTGCTTCCAACAATAGGAGACCATTAGCTACATCTTAGATGGCTCCTTGAAAGTTTTTAAGACACCAATCGCTACTCATCAATGTAGGGTGAGATTTTTATGTATTTTGTTGTGCCAATTGAGTCTAGTGTCCCCCAGTACTATGGTCCTGAGTTGGTAGATCCATTGGATCTCTCTCCCACAGTATCTGTCTGTCTGTGAGAGATTACTCTATGTCTGTCTTCTGTTGTTTCTAAAAGGATTGCCAGTATTTTGTATCACTGGTATCTGTGCAAGACTAGTCTCTGGTGAATTTATCCTTGGTCTAGAGTATAATCCTGTTCACTGACCCCATCTGTGACCACCATGATAACATTAGGAAAAGGTAGGACACCTAACTTTGCCCATAAGATAGAGATGACAGACGCTAATACTGACAAGTTTATGCATTAACACCAAACACCAGGCTACAGATAAACACATAAACATCTGAGAAGATCAGATCAAAAACTTAATATTTATATGCTCATGGGTGTGTAAAATCTCCTGGATTTAAGCTATGGACTGTAGTATTGGTTATAGAACCAAAGTCAGAGAAGTTAATGTTTTAGAAATCTGAATTTACCTATAACTGGAGGGTGTGGGTTCTACCCCAAATGCTTCTGTTGGGCTGGATTTTTCCACCAAACATTTTAGGTCTGGATAAGTAGATTGAAGTTGAAGAACTCCTCTTTCAAGCACTCTAAGATTTTGCAACTTTAATGTTGGGCCTTATCAATCTCTTAATGGACTCACGTTTGGAGAACACCCAGGAAAACACCTGGTGTTTAGTTAGGTTTAGAGTTTGAACTTTCTCAATGAAGTTGACAATCTCTGATCACCCAGCAATTTTTTCTTCTTTCCTTTTCTCTTGCTTTCACTTCTTTTTCCATTACCTGATCTTCATTTCTATTGATTGGTAATATGACTTTTAAAAATTTAATCTCATTTTTATGATAGTATATTATCTAATTATTGTAATTAATTTCATTTATTATTGACATTATATTAATAATGTAAATAGGTAAAATAATTATATGCTACTTTTTTCTTTATATATAAAATATGGAAGAGATCCATATTTGTACCCATTCCAAAGAAAGGTCATCCCACACAATGTGGAAATTATCAAACAATGTCAATATCTCATGCAAGGAAAATCTTACTGAAGATAATT
>NW_006922646.1:94336-100939 GCF_000298275.1 Orycteropus afer afer
AAAAGATTGAAATAGTCAAAGACTTCATATTACATGGTTCTACAATCAACAGCAATGGAAGCAGTCAAGATATCAGATGACGTATAGCACTAGGCAAATTGATTGTGAAGGCCCTCTTTCAAGTGCTGAAGAGCAAAGATATCTCCTGGAAGACTAAGGTGTGCCTGACACAAGCCATGGCATTTTCAAGATCTGATGGCACAGTGCCTAAGGCATTTGACTGCTAAGCAGAAACCTGGTGGTTCAAACTCACTAGCTACTCCTCAGAAGGAAGGCTGTGCAATCTACTTGTGTAGTGATACTGGCTTGGAAACCCAAGAAGCGTTCTCTGTGAGCTGGGTCCAACTTGATGGCAGTGAGTTTGGTTTTGATTTGGTTTATATCTATGTAAGAGCTGGACACAGTGAATAAGAAAGACCAAGGAAGTGTTGATGCTTTTAAGGTGTATTTGTTGGCAAAGAATGCTGAAAGTACCATGGATGCTAAAAGAACTAACAAACCTGTCCTGGAAAAAGTGCAGCCAGAATGATCCTTGGAAGTGAGAATGGCAAGACTTCATCTCACTTATTTTGGTCATGTTGTAAGAAGGGACCATTCACTGAAGAAGGATATCATGCTTGGTAAAATGGAGGGTCGGGGAAAAGGGGAAAGGCCTCTCTACAAGATGGATTGACACAGCGGCTGCAATGATGGGCTCAGGTATATCAGGGATCGTGGAGCTGGCACAGGACCAGGCAGTGTTTTGTTCAGCTGTGCATAGGGTTGCTACGAGTCTGAGATGACTCAACGGTACCTAACAACAACAACAACACTGCTGATGATACAACTCTTGCTCCATTTCAGTACTAGCAGGTTTTTTGTATGATGTTCCCTGAAGTCATCTTGATGCTTCTGTGTAGAAGAGTTACATGTATTTCAACAAACAGATTTTTTCAAATTCAATAAAACCTGTTTCAAATCCTTGTTCTAGTACTAACCAGCAACAGTTAACTTCACTTAACTTTGATATCTCCATGCATAAATTTTAATATAAAAAAACATTTGCAGGGTTATTTTCCAGTTCATTGTATTGTAAATTGTCAACACAATTTTGGCTTTCATTCTCATTATTTAACTCAGAAATAAAACAAAAAACCAAAATTCCAAAAGCACTGTAGCAGGACCGTTAATATCAATCGTGCCTTTCTTTTCTCTTTTGTCTGTAAATAAATGGAAATGTTACTTTTGCATTTATTATCTTCTCATAATAAGTTTTACTTTGCATTATTCGAAGTGTCACACCATGTTGCAAGGGGTATGCAGATGGCTGTCTATCAATTATGTAGCTAGGTATTAGGCATAAAACCAAAGCAAACCAATGGCCATCGAGTCCTTTCTGAGTCTTCGTGACATTACAGGGCAGAGTAGACTGCCTCAGAGGGTGTACGAGCTTATCAATCTTTACAGAAGCAGACTTCCTTATCTTTCTCCCATGGAGTGGATTGTGGTTATGAACTTTTGACCTTTTGATTAGTAGTTGAATGCTTTAACCACTATGCAATCAGGGTTCCTTAGTAGACATAAAACACGCTAGAATGTGGCACATAAGATAGACACTGTCCATAGCATTTACTATTTATAGTAGAATACAAGCACATAAACAGGAAAAGGTAGTTTGGTAAGACCCATGGCCGCAGAAGATTAGAGTGTGACAGGACTGTGTGGAAGAGTAGGCCCAATCTACAGGTGGTGATAGTGTTGGTGGTGGAGGAGCAGGATGTGGTCAGAGAAAGATTCCTGGTGCAAATGCCATTTAAATTGAGAGGTAGAGGACTGGTGGTGTTTTGGAAGTTGAAAAATGAGAATAAGGCACTTAGTCACAATTTGAGAAGTGACCTAAATAAAGAAGAAAAAGGCACAGGAAGTTTAGTATGTTGGACCACAGAAGTGGAAAATAGCAAATAATTTAGCAAATGATAATCAAGTGCAGTTTTTTTTTTTTTTTCCTAAGGAATATTACAGGGTTCCTATTTTGAGCTCTTGATATGAGTAAGTTTACAATTTCAAAAAGCAAATTATTTTATTATCATTCTCACATTGTACTTTCTCTCTCTTATCTCTAGATCCTGTATATTTGGGTTGCTAGTTGTTTATGTATCAGAATTCTAGCCTTATTAGCTTTCTTAGATTTGATGCTGTATTTTTCTTAGTGTAAATACTACATGTTCAAGATTTAATGTTTCAGTTAGTACATCAATATCTATCTATCTATATTTAATTTCAATGCACTCGTTAGTTCATTATCAGGCAGTACCAGTGTATTCTATTTCCTTCTTAACTGAATTCATAGCTTTTGTGGCAAGAATTTTAACTTTTATCAATGAAACCTGCAAATCTTGTGATTTTAAAGCTTTTCTATTAGTAAATATTTTTTTTACAAACCTAAACTTTTATACTTAGCCAATATATTGTAATGTACTTCAGGCAATTTAAATTATTTCCTTGTTTCTTCTTAAAAATGATATTGATTCTTTTTAATCTTACAATTTCTCCATTCAAGTAGGTGTGTTTTGAGGACATGATATGCAGTATTGCACCAGTATTTTATAAATCCCCCAGGTTTTCAGCTTTGGTAAGGCAAAATTGAAAGTGAGGTCATGCTTAGATTTCCTGAAACAACCATTTTCATATTTTCTTACTGAAGGTTATCATTCTCAAAAAGGTTTATTTATAAGGAGAAGCAAGGAGTGAGTTTATTATGCATGGTATTGAATACAATGTCAAATTAGGATCTGGAAGAGATAAAATAGGAGGGAAACCTAAGAAAATAGGATTAATGTCGATGTCATTATTCCTCTAATGCTTTGAGAATAATAAAATTATTTTGACTAAGTTATTAAAGGCTTTTTTGACTTGTTTGTTCCTCAGGGTGTAAATAAATGGGTTTAACATGGGGGAAATGGAAGTAGTTAGTATTGTCACCCCCTTATTAATGGCCATTTCATATTTTGCTGAAGGTTTGGTATAGACAAAGATGCAGCTGCCATAGGTGATAGAAACCACAATGATGTGGGAAGAACAGGTGGAAAAGACCTTTTTCCTTTGTTTGGCAGAGGGGAATCTTAGAATTGTTCTGATGATATACATGTAGGACACCACCACACACACAAGAGTCATGATGAAGATCAACACAGAGCCCACAAGAATCAGCAGGTCTATGATCCACGTATCTGTTCATGAGATCTTCAGGAGAGGATTAGCATCACAGAAGTGGTCAATGACATTTGAATCACAGAATTCCAGATCCGGTCCCAGGATAAAGGGTGGGAATATGATCAACAGAGTAGTTATCCAGCAGCCCAAGATAAGCCTTTTGCAGGCACTGTGGTTCATGATGGTCAAATAATGCAAGGGTTTGCAGATGGCCACTTATCGATCATAGGACATGGTAGCCAGGAGGAAAAATTCTGTTACTGCAAACAGGTATGTCAAAAACAATTGGCTTAGGCAAGTATTATAACTAATGACCCTGTCACCTGTTGATATACTGTATAGGAATCTGGGAATGCAGGCAGAGGTAAATGAGATTTCTAAGAAGGAGAAATTTTGGAGAAAAAAGTACATGGCAGTTTTAAGGTGGACATCCACTAATGTGAGGAAGATGATGGTGAGGTTTCCAGTTACACTCAACATGTAGGTGATCAGTAGAAATATGAAAATGAGAATCTGCAGTTGTGGGTCTTCAGTCAGTCCCAGGAGGATGAATGTGGTTAGAGCCGTATGGTTTCTCATGCCTGGCTGCTGACTTCTGCCCAATCTGTGTGTGAAACTGAGAGACGAAGAATGTGAGAAGAGGAAGGGATAATTTTTCTGAAGGATTTTGGTTACAAATACCAGACAATGTCTTTTAAATGTATTTGCTTGAGTTGATAATGAATATTTTTAAAACATTCATGCTGTCAACTCTTTTTTTATGTCATTCAACTGGTTTGAAATCTGACTTTCAAACATTTTTAACCACTGCATGTGGCAAAACATGCATTTCATATTGCAATCCAGTATGAACATTTATTTAGTTGCATATATCTGAAGCAAAACTATCACAAAAATCACTATATACCTGTTCCACCAGGAATAACAAGATAATGATGATTAGGTGTCCTTTGTAAGAATGTTAGTCTACTCACCAACTATAATTTTACTCAATTTCGTTTATTTGCTTAAAACTTTTCTTCTGGAGAAATTGTTAACATATAGGGTTGGTTATGACAAAATATTTCTGAATCTCGATTATAGCAATTTATCTCTCTGTTCTACTGCTATGGCCAAACCCATAATTGATATGTAAAATATATTTCCCTTATACAAAGTCATCCTTTAGATCTTTTCCAGGAGTTTCTGAATGTTTATGCGTTTAATACATTTTCACTGATTTCCTGCTCTGGTGCACAACACAGAGAGAGTTAAATAATAAGTGAGGGAATGTTCATTTTTTAAAAATTTCATTCTGCTTTGCTTCTGACTCACAATCATTCTCCTTGTTTTCATGTCACTGATATTACAATCAGCTCTGTAGGCATTAAATGCTGCTGTTGTTGTTATATGGTGTCAAATTGGAACCAACTCATAGTGACCTCTCCTCGGGTTTCCGAGGCAGTATCACTACGGAAGTAGATTGCCCAAGCTTCCTTCCCAGGAGTGGCTGGTGGGTTTGAACCACCAGCATTCTGGTTAGTCTCCGACTTCATTTTCTGCCTTTGCTTTAACAATCTGCAACATATTTTCTAATTCCTGATTTCCATCTTACTCAATTGTTTACGATATGGCTTCTGAATTTCCCACTAATTTCTTTAAAATTAAATAAAGCATAGCCATTTTATTTGACCTGTTGTTTTGTTTGGCATTGCCAACCATTCCTTTCTTCTCACTATAGACATATCGTTCATGATATTCACACTTATTACTTTTACTTTGCTTTCTGCTTCTCTAAAGATAATCTCTTCTCCTACTCATCTGGTGTAGTGTTTAAGGCATTTTGACTGCTAACCAGAAGGCTGGCAGTTCAAACCCACCAGCCACTCTTCGGGAGGAAGGTTGGGTAATATTTTTCCATAGTGATTCTGCCTCGGAAACCCAAGGAGGGGTCTTTATGAATCGGATCAGACTCCAAGGCAGTGAGTTTTTTTTTTTTTTTTTTTTTTTTTTTTTTTTTTTTAATTGATGATACAGCTCTACTTGTATTGTTTCTTAGTTTAGCCCTATCTTGAAATTCTATTTACACGGAAAGTACTTTTATTTAATTTTGCTGTTTCCATGACACTAACTTGGGAATTTTCCTTTTTTTATTTTTTTCTGGTGGCAGCATTGGGAAGAGTGGCTCTAGACCACACTACATTGAGTGACAGGCCTTGTGGTAACCACTTCACATGGACTATCTGAACAGATTCTTCTCTAATTGTTGTGTTTTTCCCATCTCTTACTCCATTCTGCTTCCTGATTCTGACTTATGTCTGGCTCTTCCTGACTCCTTCCTCAGTCCTCTGCTTAGACTCTTCAGAGGAGTCAGATTCTGTTTTTTATGCAACAAAGAAGGTGTAAAAATTGAAATGAGAGTTTTTGTCTTGTTTATTGTACAGACATAAAATTGGAAAAAACCTGAGACATTTCAATAAAATGCATTAAAAAAAGAGAGACCTACATAAATAGAAGAACATACCATGCTCAAGGACAGGAAGGGTGAATAATGTGAATGTCAGTACTATTCAAAGTAATCTATAGGTTCAAAGAAGTAATCCTGATCCAGATTCCATGGACAAACCAAACACTAAGCCCTACTAAAGAAGAAAAACAAAGTAGAAGTTCTCAGATTCACCAATCTCAAAAGCTACTACACAGCCGTGGTAGTCATAACAGCCTGGTATTGGTACAATGACAGACACATAGATGAGTGGAACAGAATTGAGAATCCAGACATAGATCTATCCACCTATAGACAGCTTATCTCTGACATAAGTTTGAAACTCATTAAATGGGGAAGAGATAGTTCCTTTAACAAAAGGTGCTGACAAAACTAGATATTCAGTTGCTGAAAAATTAAACAAGTCCTACACCTTACACTATGCACAAAAACTGACTCTGGATGGATCAAAGACTGAAAAGTAAAACCCCAAATTGTAAAGTCCATCAATGATAAAATAGGGGCAAACTTAAGGACCTTAATTTATTCCATAAATAGACTTTCAAGCATAACCAAAAATGCACAAACAGCAGAAGACAAAGTAGATGACTGGAACCTTATAAAAATTAAATTGTTGTTCATCAAAAGACTTCTTCAGAAGGATAAAACAAATTTACATACTGGGAAAAATATTTGGTGACATATCTGAAAAGGGCCTTATCTCTAAGATTTATAGACAATTTCAATACTTCAACCTCAAAAGGTTAAACAAGCCCATTAAAAGATGGGCAGAGAACATGAAGGGACATTTCACCAAAGATGATATTCAGGTTTCCAACAAACACATGAAGAAATGCTTGTGATCTATAGCCACTAGAGAGATGCAAGTCAAAACAACAATGATATATCATCTCATCCCAGGAGTAATAGCAAAGTTCAACAAGACA
>NW_006922646.1:102388-103162 GCF_000298275.1 Orycteropus afer afer
ATCCTTCAGGACTGGAATTAAACTCAGTCTTATGGCTTAACAGCCAAACAATAGACAGGTCTGTGAGCTGAACAATTACACCAGGGAGATGCATTACTTAGAAAAATTAGTGATGGGAGATGAGAAGCACAGCTTTTGTGTAGGAAGCAACCTAGAGAGTCAAGAATGCATAGGAAAGAAGGACACAGGGAGGGTAACCACAGGGAGGAAGCAGAAAGAAAGCTATTACATTATAGAGATTGTCATCAGTGTCACAAAACAAAATTGTATGAACTGTTAAATGTAAAACAAATCTGCTTTATAAAATTTTACCCAAATCACCATAAAAAGTTAAAAGAATAATAATGGTGTCACTTCATCATCAAAAAGAAGATTACAATATCTATCCTGAAATACAATGCTGTCAGTGTGATAGGATAATATCCATATGTCTACAAGGAAGACCAGTAAATACCACTATTATTATGCACCAAACGTGAAAACCAAAGATGAAGAAATTGAAGATGTTTACAGACTTCTGCAGTTGGAATTGACCAAACATGCAATCAAGATGTACTGATAATTATTGACGATTGGAGTGGGAAAGTTAGAATCAAAGAAGAATCATTGGCAGTTCGAAAATAGGGCTTTGGTGAAAAAAAAAAATGACTCTGGAGACTGCATGATAGAATTTTGCAAGACCAGTGATTTATGCATTGAAAATACCTTTTTTAAACAATATAATCTGTGACTATGTACGCCAACCTCGCCAGACAGTGTACACAGAAATCAAAT
>NW_006922646.1:104843-105964 GCF_000298275.1 Orycteropus afer afer
CAGATTGGGGTCAGTGAACAGGAATACACTCTAGACCAAGTATAGATTCAGCAAAGGCTAATCTTGCACAGACACAAGTGATACAAAATACCTGAAATCCTTACAGAAACAATAGAAGACAGACACAGAGGAATTCCTCACAGACACTCAGACACCATGGGAGAGAGATCGAATAAATCTACTGTCTCAGGACCATAGTACTGGGGGACAGCAGACTCAATGTGCACAACAAAATACATAAAAGTCTGATTCCTCATCCTACATTGAGTAGTGACTGGCATCTTAAGAGCTTTCAAGTGGACATCTAAGATGCAGGTAATGGTCTTCTAGTGTCGGAAGCGAAGATGAATGCTAAAAAACAAGAGCATTTGGAAGCAACCAGCCAAAGGTACGATGGCCCTAGAGACCAGAAGAACTAGATGGTGCCCGGCTACCAATGCCAACCACTCAAGAAAGGATCAAATCTGGAGATCCTGGATAGAGTGGGAGGAAAAATGTATAACAAAATTCAAAAACTCAATAATGACCAGAATTAATGGTCTGGTGGAGTCTGATGAGACCCCCAACACTATGGCCCTGGAATACATTCTGCACCTGGAATAAAATTCACTCCCAGGGGCTGGCTTTCAGCCCAATGGTAAACAAGATGTATATGCAGACCACTCAACCCAGGGTGATGTACCCACATACTCTATGGAAATGCATCCCTTGGAGCAGTTGACCACGGGGCAACAGAGGGGCAACATTCCCATAGAGGAAATGCAGGACACACAGGAGTGCATAACTATGAGGGACACGGTGAGGGGTGGGGTAGAAGACTGGGTTAGGGTTGGGGATAATAATTGGAGAGTGAAACTAAAGGTGCATGAAATGTTCAATGTAAAGTAAACTCTGCTCTGTATACTTGCACCTAAAGCACAATAAAAACAACAACAACAACAACAATAATAATAATAATTGATAAAAATTAAAAAAACAATTATGCTTTGGAAACCTGGTGGGGTTGCTGTGACTTGAAATTGACTCAGTGTCAGTGAGGGGATCTTTATGAAAATGCCTATTTTCCCTTTGTTAATCCTGTTTTAATTTAATAACTTCAATGTCCTTTGTATCATGTTGAC
>NW_006922646.1:107227-111479 GCF_000298275.1 Orycteropus afer afer
AGGGCACATAACAACAATAACAATCTGCCCTCATATTGATTAGCTTGGAGCATGCCATATCATAAATTAGTAACTTTAAAATATCTTTTCAGGAATTTGCTGAATTAAAGATTTTATTATTAATGTTCCATATCAAGGATTCTTGAATAATCAAATAATTGTGATCATAACCCATGACTTTCTCTTGTTCACTCTTTTATAGATTGTTAATAACCTCATTTCTCCTTATGTATACTGACACCTTCTTTCAAAATATACTACACAAGTTGGGTTCATTGTACAAAATTAATGTCTTATGATCATGAATCCCAAGGGAAAGTGTTCTTTTGTTCTTTTCCTTTTTCAATGGAATACCTTAATGTGTATAATTAATAAAATAATAAAACATCACTTGCTATTTTAAAATATAAAATTAGCAATAAAACATCTTCCTGTCTGGAAGGTATGATCAAACTTTATTTAACAATTCCTGATTTTTTTTTCCCATTTTCATTCCAATTTTTAAGTATATAAGGACATATTGACTAGTATGAGTAATACATATGATACAATTTGGTCATAATTGGAGAAAATACTAGGGGATGTATCTTACCTGGCATAGAAACCAGATATCCTACAGTTGTACCGAACAACTTGTGAGCATTGGTACACGTTCAACTTGCAGACATGAAGGAGAAGTGGGAGGCAGAAAATTTGCAGAAGGTCAGGTACATATTTGACCTTTTTTTGCATGGAGTCACAACTTTAAAGTCCATTTTTTGGGGGTCGATTTCTTACTGAAATAATATCTGGATTAGGAGTATGTTCATAATTCTGCAATTATTATTCCCAGTTTGCATTCTAAAAGGAAATCCAGGAAAATACAAGCACTAAGGTAAATACTTTAGAATTTGATTATTATAAAAAAGCTATTAATTAAGGAAATTTCTGTGGAATTCGAAAGCAGATATTTACTAGTGGTTGGATTTTTAAAAAAAATATAATTACATCACATTATTTTATAGTATAAAAATATAAAATATAAGGGCACTGATTCATAAAACGTATCTAAGTCTGTATGTTGACTTTTTTTTTTTTGCTTAGTTGTAAAAATTAAGTGTAGAAGAGGATACTTTAAGAAAAAAAGAAATGACGAGTAGGTATGAAGAAAGAGAAAAATCTTCACTCAATGGTTATTATTTTGCCCCAATTTTTCTTTTGCCTGATTATGACTTTCTAGAGAGAGATTTTTCATTTATCCAAAAAGGGGGGGAAATAGATGTTTTGAAGATTTGACTTGAAGAGATTAATTAGATGTGAGCAAAACCACCTCATTTTCATTTCATAACCAGTAAAGGGTGAAGCGGCTTTAGGAAAAAGTATATCATTATTGTAAATTTTTCTCACTTGATTCTTGAAATCACTGTGATATTCAGACAAATTCTCAGGAATAAGCTATACACATATTTAATTAAACTAGGAGAAAATTATATAAGGAAGAACTACATAATTGTCTTGGGCTGGTATAAATTTTGGAATGGGAACTAAGAAAAGAAATTGAACACAAAAAAGTGAAAAAAAATAGGTATATAATAAATTGTAAAAGACAATCGAAGCAGGGAATACTTTGTCAGAGAAGGCAATCACCAGCAGTGCAAGATTTTGCAGATAAAGATCATTCTAGTAGCGTAGTGCCTAAGGCATTTGACTGCTAACCAGAAGGCTGGCGGTTCAAACCCACTGGCCACTCCTTGTAAAGAAGGTTGGGCGATCTACTTCTGTAGTGATACTGCCTCAGAAACCCAAGGAGAGGTTGCTGTGAGTCAGATCCGACTCGATGGCAGTGAGTTTAAGTTTAATGAAGAGAAAATGTATTTTTCTGACTCTTTGGTTCTTTTGTCTCTTAGGGACCATGTTCATGAAAAACTCCAAATGGAAATAGTCTACTACTCTGCAAGCTGGCTAACAAAACATTCTCAAGAAGTAAAAATAAAAGAATATTGATGTAGGTCTTACAAACAATTTAGCTAAATTGAAACTTATTTAAAATGTGTTTTTGGGAGTTTGTATGCTTTTGAAATCACAGAAAGATTTTTCTCTTCATATTTATATATGTTCTAATTTTTTTTCTTCTTAAGATTTATTAACTATGGCAGTTGCCATCTTAAATGTAAGAGTTTGCTGGAGATAATAATAGGAACATCCCCAAGCATACTGTCTGGAACACTGTTGTTGATCATTGGTAGCTCTTTTTCTGTTTGTACTTTATTATTTATTCTAGTAATTAATCTTTTCAGTTATTGTTTCTTGACCCTTATTTGTCTAGCTTTGATAAAACCCTTAAGAGAGAAATGAAGAACCATTCACTGCAGACAGACTTCATTCTTTGGGGTCTGACTGGTGACCCTGAGTTGCAAGCTGTCATTTTCTTCTTTCTATTTTTTACTTGTTGTTGAGTGTGACAGGGAACTGAAACATCATCCTTCTCACTCTGCAGGATTCTGCCTTAAGACACCAATGGATTTCTTCCTCAGAAATTTCTCCTTTTGAGAAATCTCGTTTACAACTGCTTGTATTCCAAGATTCTTGGTGAGCCTTATGACAAAAGACAAAACTATTTCCTCTATGAGTTGTATGAATCAGTTATTTTTCTTCTTTTTATGGGGAAATGAATTTTATCTTCTGTCTGCCTTGTCTTATGACTGCTATGTGGCTATCTGTGACCCCCTGAATTGCACCACAATCATGAATAACAGAGTTTGTTACCAACTGGTGCTGAGCTCTTGGGTAACTGGATTCCTGATTATCTTTCCCCCGGAGAGCTTAGGACTCAAGTTGGAAGTCTGTGCTTCCAAAGTCATTGATCATTTTACTTGTGACTTTTCTCCCGTTCTGCAGATCTTTTGCTCAGATACACATTTCTTAGAAGTAATGTTTCTTGGCTGTAGTGACATTAATGGTCACATTGCTGTTAGTGATTCTCTCTTATGGCTATGCCGTCAAGCCAATTCTCAAATTCCCTTCTGCTCAGCAAACGTCAAAAAAAAAAAAAAAAACTTTTTCTACCTGTTCTTCTCACATGATTGTGGGTTCTATCTCTTATGGCATTTATGGCAAGTACATCTTCATGTAATTCAACCATCAGGAAATGATAGAGTGACTTTAAGCAAAGGAGTAACTGTGCTCAGTACCTCTGTTACCCCCATATTAAACTTCTTCATTTACACTCTAAGAAATCATCAGATAATGAAACAACCTTCAAGGACATGGTCCAGAACGTTTTATTTGCTTTAAACAAATGAGAAAATTTCAAAAAGTGTGAAGGAAAAATGAGTAAAAATGTTACCCTGTTCACCTGGGTTCACTTTTTCTTATTCTGTACATATTTGCACATTGTATTGGCAATTTCAACCTATTCTAAGGTTCCTTGCATGCTATTGTTTTGGGTTAGAGATTGTATTCTACAAAACTATTCCTTTATCTGTTTAAAAATTTAAAGTTTAAATACTGTATTCTTTGTAGATTATTTTGGTTCAAATAAATGTTTTCAATGATATTTTCCAGAAGTGGGCATATAAATGGAATGTTTGTAGTAAAAATTCTATTTTATGATAAAACTGACTACTTTAAATAAATCATAAAGTCAATTATTTAGTCAAGGAAAGATTTAAGTGACAATGGAGCATTATGCTCTTTGGAATAAATATGCTTTGTAAATGTTATTTATTTATTTATTTTTGTAAAGTGATTGTACAAATTATTATGTAAATAAAAGTAGGATTTAATTGATAACAATTTATTTTGCAAAACATTTTGTCATTTGTTGAGATTAAAGGAAATTCTTATCCTTCTGTGTGTGATTCATACATAGGAATAAAGACCCCAAATTTTTGGGATCCCCATACAAAGCAACTTAATTAAATTTCCAAAATTTTCAATTTTTTAAAAAGAGTAAAGTCCAGATGTGTCAATGATTTGGATTATAATTAAGAAATTTATTTCATTTATAATTATACTGCCTTGCTTTAAAGCCAAAAGTATATTCTAATAACCATTTCATAGAACTTCTTTGAATAAGTAAAGTTATTTTATCTTCTATATGAGACATTCCTTATTTTAATATATTAGCCATTTCTTTATAAAATGCTAAATTAAACTTGAACATTTTGTGTCAGGTAGTTGAGCTTTTGGTGATGTTGCTGATAATGATAGTGATACAGGCCAAATAAGTGAGTGGAGACAATGGAATATTTTTTCTTTCTTTTTTTTTTTT
>NW_006922646.1:112554-113442 GCF_000298275.1 Orycteropus afer afer
AAGACTTCATATTACTTGGTTTTACAATCAACACCAATGGAAGCAGCAGTCAAGGTATCAGAGGACGGATAGCACTGGTAAAATTGGCTATAAAGGATCTCTTTCAAGTGCTGAAGAGCAAAAATATCTCCTTGAAGACTAAGGTGCACCTGAAACAAGCTATGGCATTTTCAATTGTCTCATATGCATATGAGAGATGAACAATGAATAAGAAAGACCAAAGAAGAGTTGATGCTTTTGAGTTGTGGTGTTGGCAAAGAATGTTGAAAGTACCATGGCCTGCTAAAAGAACTAACAAATCTCTCCTCGAAGAAGTGGAGCCAGAATGCTCAATTTTGGCTTTCATTCTTACTATTTAAACTCAGAAATAAAGCAAAAAAACAAAATTCCAAAATCATTCTAGCAGGATAGTTATTAATCATGCCTCTTTTTTCTCCTTTGTTTATAAATAAATGGAAATGTTACTTTTGCATTTATTATCTTCCCATAATAAGTTTTAGTTTACATTATTAGAACAGTCACATCACCATGTTGCAAAGAGTATGCAGATGGTTGTCTATCAATTATGTAGCTAATATTTGGCTAGGTAGTAGACATAAAACCAAAGCAAACCGATGGCCATCGAGTCCTTCTGAGTCTTCGTGACATTACAGGGCAGAGTAGATTGTCTCAGAGGGTTTACGAGTTTGTAAATCTTTACAGAAGCAGACTTCCTTATCTTTCTCCCATGGAGTGGATGGTGGTTATGAGCTTTTGACCTTTTAGTTAGTAGTTGAATTCTTTAACCACTATACAACCAGGGTTCCTTAGTAGGCATAAAGCATGCTAGAATGTGGCACACAAGATAGACACTGTACCTTGCATTTACTATTTATAGTAGAATACAAA
>NW_006922646.1:114527-116062 GCF_000298275.1 Orycteropus afer afer
CAATCCTAAACTTTTATACTTATTCAATGTACTTTAATATACTTCAGGAAGTTTAAATTATTTCCTTGTTACTGCCTAAAAATGATATTGATTCTTTTAAATCTTACTATTTCTCCATTCAAGTAGGTTTGTTTTGGGGAAACGCTATGCAGTATCATACCTGCATTTTATAAATCCCCCAATCTTTCAGCTTTGGTAAGGCAAAGTAGAAGGTGATGTCATGCTTAGATTTCCTGAAACTATTCTCACATTTTGCTACTGAAGGTTATCATTTTCAAAAAGGTTTGTTTATAATGAGAAGCAAGGAGTCAGTTGATTATGCATGGTATTGAATACAATGTCAAATTTGGATCAGGAAGAGATAAAATAGAAGGGAAACTTAAGCAAACAGGATTAATGTCAATGTCATTATTTATCTAATGCTTTGAGAATAATAAAATTCTTTTGACTAAGTCATTAAAGGCTTTTTTGACTTGTTTGTTCCTCAGGGTGTAAATAAATGGGTTTAACATGGGGGAAATGGAAGTAGTTAGTATTGTCACCCCCTTATTAATTGCTGTTTCATCTTTTGCTGAAGGTTTGATATAGACAAAGATGCAGCTGCCATAGGTGATGGAAACCACAATGATGTGGGAAGAACAGGTGGAAAAGGCCTTTATCCTTTGTTGGGCAGAGGGGAATCTTAGAATTGTTCTGATGATATATACGTAGAACAAAACCACACACAAAAGAGTAATGATAAAGATCATTACAGAACCGACAAGAATCATCAGCTCTATGATCCACGTATCTGTGCATGTGATCTTCAGGATAGGATTAGCATCACAGAAGAAGTGGTCAATGACATTAGAATCACAGAATTCCAGATTGAGTCCCAGGATAAATGGTGGGAATATGATCAACAGAGTAGTTATCCAACAGCCCAAGATAAGCCTTTTGCAGGCACTGTGGTTCATGATGGTCAAGTAATGCAAGGGTTTGCAGATGGCCACATATCGATCATAGGACATGGTAGCCAAGAGGAAAAATTCTGTTACTGCAAACAGGTATGTCAAAAACAATTGGCTTAGGCAAGTATTATAACTAATGACCCTGTCACCTGTTGATATACTGTATAGGAATCTGGGAATGCAGGCAGAGGTAAATGAGATTTCTAAGAAGGAGAAATTTTGGAGAAAAAAGTACATGGCAGTTTTAAGGTGGGCATCCACTAATGTGAGGACGATGATGGTGAGGTTTCCAGTTACACTCAACATGTAGGTGATCAGTAGAAATATGAAAATGAGAATCTGCAGTTGTGGGTCTTCGGTCAGTCCCAGGAGGATGAATGTGGTTAGAGCCGTATGGTTTCTCATGCCTGGCTGCTGACTTCTGCCAAATCTGTGTGTAAAACTGAGAGACAAAGAATATGAGAAGAGGTAGGGATAATTTTTCTGAAGGATTTTGGTTACAAAACACAGACAATGTCTTTTAAATGTATTTGTTTGAGTTGATAATGCATATTTTTAAAAATATTCATGCTGTCAATTCTTTTT
>NW_006922646.1:116707-117919 GCF_000298275.1 Orycteropus afer afer
TGTTTCACTTGTTTGCTTTAAATATCCCTTCCTCCAGAGATTAGAAGATAGTATCTATCCATTATATGCTTGTTTCTCATAGTAAATTTCCTAGTATTTGTATTCTACTTTAGGGAGAGATAGTACTGACTTTATGTATGGTTTAGGAAAGAGCTGGGTCAGTCCCAAGACTGTGAGGATTCAAACAGGCAATGATAATTAAATTACTGACATTATATTGTTGTTATTATTGTTATGTACTGTCGAGTTGGACCTGACTCATAGTGACCCCTCCTTGGGTTTCTGAGGCAGTATCACTACAGAAGTAGGTTGCCCCATCTTCCTTCTGAGGAGTGGCTGGTGAGTTTGAACCACCAGGCTCCAACGTTATATTAAATAATTAAAAGAGATTAATTAAAAGATCAATAGACCTGATATATAGGAAAGGATTACATTTACAGTCATCTACTTCTCAGTTCCTTGATCCAGAGACATCTGGTATTAGTGCTTTACACAATCCTGGAAACTTTGAGCCATGTGCTTGCTCCCAAATATCTTAAAAAGTAAGTTGAAACTGTCTTGTGACTGATTGATTTCTGTTTGTCTTTCAGAGAGTTGAACATTTAAAGAGTGTCACTCACTCACACTCACTCTCTGCGCTTGAGTTGGATCTGACTCAGCGACCCCTCCTTGGGTTTTCAAGGTGGTATCACTATGGAAGTAGATTGCCCAACCTTCCTTCCAAGGATTGGCTGGTGGGTTTGAACCGCCAGCCTTCTGGTTAGCAGTTAAATGCCTTAGGCACTACTCTACCAGAGCTCCTTTAAAGAGTGTAGGAATCCTAATTAATCATCCTATAATGTTCCATAAGAGTGATCTAGAAATTCTCCATTTGATTTATACTTAGATGGTCTACTTTTGTTGAAGCATAAATCTAACCTCATAAATGTCTTCAATCTATTCAAAATCACAAACTTTTTTTTCTCTCTCTCCCTCTTTTTTTTTTCAAAACTTCAGTTTATTTAACTATTCACTTCTGTCTAATTGAGGAAAACTTGATCAAAACTTTCTTTGAGAAAATTGTCATCTAAGTCTGTCAAAGAGAAAAGAAATGAGTCAGAGACAGGTACTTACTCTTTGAGTAGTCCATAATTTCAGTTGATTAGTCCTCGCTGATCATTAGGAGGGTTAGAAGGATGATAAAGAGTATGTTTCCAGAGGTTTGTGTGTGGA
>NW_006922646.1:119685-120780 GCF_000298275.1 Orycteropus afer afer
AAAAACCAAACTCAGTGACACTAGTCAGATCCGACTCATAGCTATCCCTCCTTGGGTTTCTGAGGCAGTATCACACTGGTGACCCAGTGCCTAAGACATATGCCGTTTCAACCCACCAGCCACTCCTCAGAAGGAAGGTTGAGCAATCTACTTCCCTAGTGATACTGCCTGGGAAATTCACATAGCATACCATTAATCATTTTAAAGTTACAATTCAGTGGTGTTTAATGTATTCATTAGGTTGTCCAATTACCAGTTCTTTCTAGCTTCCACTCTTTTGTATCAAACCATAAAAATATTTCGTATCATAAATATTTCATACTTAACTGATCATTAAGTAATCAATTCCTATTTCCTCTCTACCCCATAGCCTTTTATCTCAAATCTACTTTCTTCTTTATGAGTTTAGCTCTTCTAGATGTATCATATGAAAGGAATTACACAGTATTTCACCTTTTCTTTCTGGTTTCTTTCACTTTGCATAATATATTTGAAGTACATCCAAAGAGTAGCATGTATTAGTACTTTGTTGCTCTTTATGATTGAAAAATACTGTAAGGTACCTAAGTATCACAATTTCATTTATTTAGTCATTCATCCATTTATGGACATGTGGACCATTTGCCTGTCATGAATAATGCTGTTATTCATGATGTTTCTTATTCATATAGATGTTTGTGTGTACATTTCTGTTTGGGCATATATTTTATTTATGTCTTCTTGGGTGTGTATCTAGGAGTGGTCATACGGTAATTCTGTGTTTAACTTTTTGAGAAGCTCCCAAACCATTCCATAGCAGTTGCACCATTTCAAATTCCTATCAACAGTGTATGAAAATTCCTTGTTCTCCACATCCTCAACACACTTGTATTTTCTGTTTTCTTAATTTTTAAAAATTAAAGTCATCCTGGTAAGTGTGAAGTGGTATTGCACTGTAGTTTTAATTTGCATTTTCTTAGTAACCAGTGATGAGGAACATTTTTCATGTGATTAATGGCTATTTGTATATCATTTATTGAGAAATGTCTACTCACCCTTTGACTGTTTTTGAATTCCTTGTCTTTTTGTTGTTGAGCTCTGAGAACTCTTTATATA
>NW_006922646.1:122165-123849 GCF_000298275.1 Orycteropus afer afer
TATTTGTAATAATACAAATTATCTGTGTGTGAACATGATAAATATAATTACTATCACTGCATTTTATATGTGAAGACATTGAAATACCAAAAGTGGTGTTCAACATATATCATCTACCACATTAAAAATATAAAGCCAAAAAAATATTGAATGTTGGATATACCATGCTAGAAGAACAGAAATCTGCCTTGGAGAAAGTACAGCTTGAATGCTCCTTAGCATTGAGAATGGCCAGATTTCATCTCTCATTCTTTGGTCATGTTATCAGAAGAGACCAGGCCCTGGAAAAAGCTATGCTTGATAATACACAGGGTCAATGACAAAGGACAAGACTCTCAATGAGATGGATTCACACAGTGGCTGCAGTGTTGGGTTCAAGCATAGCAATGATTGTGAGGTTGGCATTGTTGTTGTAGTTACGTGCCATTGAGTCAGACCAGACACATAATCACCCCTCCGTGAGTTTCTGAGGCAGTATCACTACGGAAGTAGGTTGCCCAACCTTCCTTCCGAGGAGTGGTTGGTGGGTTTGAACCACCAGCCTTCTGGATGGCACAGGACTAGCAATGTATTGTTCTGTTTTACACAGGGTCACTATGAGTGGGAATTGACTCGACGTCAACTAACAATTAATGCATATCTATTTCCAAGTTTTAAATCACTTTGACAGAAGCTCAGTGTCCCGTAAGCAATGTCCCCCTTTCTCTTTTTCTTCTGCTCAGCCTGGGAAACATTGATACACTTAGGTTTTTATACAAATATGTGTTCTAGGTATTTCACAGAAATTGATCACAAAATGTTTTTCCTATTGTGACTGTTTATTTCATTCATTATATTGTTTTCAAGATTGATCCACATTGTAGCATTTATCAGGTCTTGTGTCAGTTTATAACAGAGTAATATTCCATTGGAGGTATATTCCATATTTTGTTTATTCATTCATCTGTTGATGGATATTTAGGTTTTCCAACTTTTGGCTACTGTGAATAATGTTTAATGTTTCAATGAATGTTGGTGTACAAGTATCTGTTCGTGTCACTGAGCTCAATTCTTTTGAGAATATTCCTAGATGTGGAATTGCTGGATCAAATTATATTTAATGTTTGAGGAACCAACAGCCAGACTGTTTTCCACTGTGGATGTATCATTTTACAATTCCATCAGTAATCATAAGGGCTCTGATTTCTCCACATCCTTGACAGTACCTCTTGTTACCAGTTTTTATAATCATAGCCATCTTAGTGGAAAGAGAGTGACATCTTTTTTTTTTTCTTTTAATATTGTTTTAAAATTGTGATTGGATGAAAATTTACAGAGCAAATTCACTTTCCATACAGCAGCTCATATACACTTTGTCTCATGACATTGACTACAATTCGCAACAATGCAAAAAATCCCCTCCCACTTCCTCCCCATAGTTACCTCTTCTCGGTGTCCTTCTCTCCATGCACTGCTGCCTCCTGAGCTGTCTCCCTGTGCATACACAGACCTTTTATTCTGCCATGATTGTTCTCTCCAAGGAGTGTATCTACCTAGTATAAATGTTCACCTCATATGACTGTCTTTGTTTGACTGAAAGGAACATGAGTGGGTTAAATTCCAGACCTGAAAGGCAGCCAGGTGCCATAGTCTCAGTGGTTCCATAAGGCTCTATCAGACCAGCAAACCTGGTCCCTTTTTTATT
>NW_006922646.1:125097-126207 GCF_000298275.1 Orycteropus afer afer
ACTGGGTAGCTAGCTGTGGCCAAGTTATGACTACAATCTTTTCCCTTGTCAGCTCTATTATATACCTGGAAATTCTTACAGAACATACAAATACACTTAGAGAAACATTGTCTGCCAACCCTATGCATGATCTTGGGCATACTTCCCCCCTGCATAGACATAACTAATAGTTCATCCTGTCCACCCATCTATCCAACCATATATCCATGTTAGCCTTCACTGAAAATGCAGTACTATCTGTGCAAAAGGGTTCATCTTTGTTGTCTGTACCTCCCATGCACCTCTCTATGTCTTCCTCTTCCTCAATGCCACTGTGTTGATCACTCCCACTTGGTACATTGTCCTTCTCTTCACTCAAATCAATACTTGTCTCTACCTGTCTAAGAGTGTTCCTTCTTCTCTCCTCCCACCCCTGGTAACTAAAAAATAAAATTTCCTTCCATATATTAACCTTTCCTTGACTTTTTACAATAATGGACTAATACAATATTTGTTCTTCTGTGATTGAGTTATTTCACTCAGCATAATGTTCTCCAAGTTCATCCATGTTATGCAGCATTTTGCAGATTCTATATTATTCTCTAGGGTTGCATAGCATTCCATTGTGTGTATGTACCATAGTTTGGATAGCCATTCTTCAGTTGATGGACACCTAGGTGGTTTCTATCTTTTTGCTGTTGTAAATAGTGCTGTGATAAACATGGGTATGCATTTATCTGTTCCTGTCCTGACTGTCACTTCTTTAGGATATATACCTAGTAATTAAATGGCTGGTTCAAATGATGTTTCTAATTCCAACTTTTTAAAGAATTGCCATACTTCTTTCCACAGTGGTACCATTTGACAGTCCCATGAGAAGTGCATGAGAGTCCCAATCTCCTCACATCCTCACCGGCATTTGTTATTTTCTGTCTTGTTGAACTTTGCTACTAGTGCTGGGGCAACATGGCATCTCATTGTTGTTTTGATTTGTGTGTCTCTAATGGCTAATGATCATATTTCTTCATATGTTTGTGGGAGCCTAAAGATCCTCTTTGGTGAAGTGTCTATTCATGCCTTCATGCCCATTTTTTAATTGGATTATTTGTCTTTTTGTTGTTGAGGTGTTGG
>NW_006922646.1:127807-136676 GCF_000298275.1 Orycteropus afer afer
TCTTTGCCTGATTTTGGTATCAAGGTTATACTTGCTTCATAAAATGAGTTAAGGAGGATTCCATCCTTTTGTAAGTTTTGAGAAAGTTTGAGTAGGATTGGTGTCAATTTTTCTCTGAATGTTTGGTAGAATTCCCTGGGGAAACCATCTGGGGCAGGACTCTTTTCTTTTTGTTGGTAATTTTTTTATGACCTATTCAATTCCTTCTTTTGTTATGGATCCGTTCAATTATTCCACATCAGTGTGTTAGTTTAGGTAAGTGGTGTGTTTCTAGAAACCTGTCCATTTCTTCCAGATTTTCAAATTTGTTGGAGTACAGTTCTTCATAGTATCCTGACATATCCTTTTGATTCATTTGGTTCTGTTGTGATGTCATCCATTTTGTTTCTTATTCATGTTATTTGTATTCTCACCTTCTTTCCCTTTTTTAAATTTGCCAGTGGTTTGTCAATTTTATTAGTGTTTTCAAAAAACCAACTTCAAGTCTTGTTAACTTTCTCTATTGTCTATTTTTTGTTTCATTGATTTCTGCTCGAATCTTTATTATTTCCTTTCTTCTGGTGACTTTAGGCTTTTCTTGTTGTTCTTTTCTAATTGTTGGAGGTGTTAGTTTAAAGTGTTGAATTTGGCTCTTCTTCTTTTTTGATGTGTGCATTTATTGCTATAAATTGACTTCTGACAGTTCTTTTGCTGTGTTGAAAGATTTTGGTATGTTGTGTTTTTATTCTCATTTGATTCAAGGAATTTTTGAATTTCACTTTTTATTTCTTCTCTTACCCAGTCTTTCTTAAGGATGGTGTTGTTCAGTTTCCATATGTTTACTCTTTTTCTGTTGATTGTTCTATTTTTTATTTCTAGTTTGATAGCATTGTGATCTGAGAAGGTTCTTTGCAGTGTTTCAATATTTTTAAATTCATTAAGGCCTGCTTTATGGCCTAACATATGGTCTATCATGGAGAATGTTGCATGTGCACTGGAAAAGAATGTATAATGTGCTGTTGTTGGGTGAAATGCTCTGTAGCTGTGTATAAAGTCAAGTGGGTGGATTGTATTGTTTAGTTCTTCTGCATCTTTGTTGGGTTTCTTTCCAGTTGTCTATCTTTCATTGAAAGGGGTGTATAAAGTCTTCCACTATGACTATGATATAGTCTTCCACGATAACTCCCATTTTTCCTTTAAGTAATGATATATGCTTTGAGAAGCCAATCTCTTATGAAAACTTGATTATCAAATTTAGCATTACTTTACTTCTTGGAAGATAAGACTTTTTTTTTTTTTTATGGATTTTCTGAAGGCTTGTTATAGTTGCTTGTTCCTCAAAGTGTAAATGAAGGCACTCAATATAGAAGAATGGATGTAGCAAGCACTACCACACCTTTACTCATAGGCACTGATACCTTTGCTGAAGGTTTCACAGGAAAATTTTTATTGACAAAGAATGATCTTATCAACATTAAGATTTTCTTTTACCCTATGCATTCTTATTTACTTTGAAGTTGAAATCTTTAAGGACACTCACAGTTTCATGTCTTTACTTGTATTTTTACACTTGATGAAACATAATTACCTAACAAATGATTTACACATGCTATAGAGGTTCTCCAAAAGCCATCATCAATTATAGTTCAATCCCTATTACAAAAGAATGCTTCTCTTCTTTGCTGTGTTTTGGCTTAGAAACAAAAGGGCCTTCCATATACCCCTTTGACTCTTATAATTCAGAATTATTATGTAATCTATTCAATGTACCTGTGGCACAAAATACAAACATTCAATGCAATACCTATTATATGTGAAGAAAGGTTGGTTGCAAGTGGTAAACAAGTAATGAACATTACCAGTATTGTTTTATGGTCTCATTCTCTTTAGTTATGGTTGAAATTACTTAGGACTATATTCAATTCTCATTCATCAGCTTCTTTTACTTCTTTACTTAGCTTCATCATACTGATAGTACTATAAAGTGATTAGCAGTAGATTCTCAGTAGCCAGATTGACACAGTCCACTCATGGCTTTGCCAGTTATTAGCTAAAGTACAACTTTCACTAAATTATATTACTTCTCTGTGCCTTTGAGTTTTATATATAAAATGAGGGTAATAATAATATCTACCACAAAAAGATGATTGGAATTGTTATTTGAATGTAATACTCTTAGAATAGTCCCTAGATCTTAGTAAACATTTATTGTATTGTTCGTGTTAGTGTTATCTGGCCTACACTGATTTTCTGTAGTTCTTCATCAACCATTAAGTCCTTAAACTATTACAATCTGATTTTGAACCCAACATTTTACTGAAATTGTTTTGCAAATGTTCCTAGTAATGTCTGTTCTGTTAAATAAACTGCATGTGACCCCCTCATGAGCAAAAAACTCCTTTGACTGAAACCTCTTCATAAAATGTTCTGATAAATTAGCTCCAATGGTAACTTATCCATATTTTTACTCTTACATTTTGGATAGTTCTTAATCCCTCTTTGTTTTTTTTTTCAGTGTATACGTATATGGGTGTATAGTCATCACCTCCAAAGGCTTTAAGTAGAATCTATATGGTGATAATTATACTCTCTGAATTTCAAGTAATGATCTTTTTTTTCTGAAATTCAATTGCATGGAGCCACATAAACCTCACATAGACATAAACAACACCACAAAGTTGATGTCATGGATGTTTCCAGCCCTATTCTCTTCCCATGTGCTTCCACTAATAAGACTGATTGCAGTAATTGAATCACAGAGATCACACAATATGCCACATGCATTGCAATCATTTCATAGGAAGCACCTGTCTGAAGCCTCTGCCCTCCAATTCTTTCCCTGTCTTTACTCCATCTTTCTTCCCCAGGACTTGGATTCATCTGGAGGACATCATTTTATCTGATTTTCAGCCTCAGCTTCATGTTTGCAACGTGGTGGCTGGATTGGATACAATGAACTTCACACTTATGGTTTTTTCAAACTTTATTTTTTATCATGGCACTTAGCCTGACAACATAAGTCTTCTGAGATCAGAAACTATCCTTATCACTAGAGTAACCACCAAAACTAACACAATTTAGGCATGTAGTCAGTGCTTAAATGGTTATTACACGAATTCCATCATCAATAATTTCCTTCCGACACATACAAAGATATCTGCTTTCCTACTTAAAGCTTTTCTTGTTACTGCTCCATCATTGAATTTACATTTACAGAAAATTTCTGTGTCAATGACTCTGTGATTTTGCTTTGGAAAAAATATTTTATTTATTTATTTAATCAAACAGCAGTGTTTGTGATTAAGTTAACTCATACGACAAAGTTGGCTCATTGTCTGCTAATATCCATTACCTTTACTGTTGACCAAGTAGATAACTGACTTCTTTACCCTTCCTCATCTGCTGAGTTACTTCCTTTTGCTTCCTTGAAGTATCTGTCATTTAGACAATAAAATCATAAGTCAACTTTGTCATACTGAGTTTGGTTCCATAACCCCTGTATAGTTTTATTCTCAGTTATAAAAATTAATTACAACAGAAAACACTTAAATGTTTTCAATCAGAGTTCTGGTGGCATAATGCCTAAGGCATTTGAGTGCTAACCAGAAGGCTTGCAGTTCAAACCCACCAGCCATTCCTCGGAACAAAGATTGGATAATATGCTTCCCTAGAGATACCACCTTGGAAGAAACCCAAAGACAGGTTGCTATGGGTTGAATCAACTCCATGACAGTGAATTTTTTTGTGAGCTTTCCTACATCAATTATCTGGGAGATTCCAATTAAATTATTTTAAGGATAATTAAATGCAATGATTTAAAATATTGTCTTCAGGATGAGTGCAGGGTCAATTCTGGCCAGGTGTTAATTGTTCCATTTATGCTCCTATCTCACAGAAGCATCATGTTATTGTTCCATGAGGAAACTGTCCTACCTAGATAATAAAAGTTAAGTTCTGGAAAATTATTTGGTTGAATTATGACTATTTATTTCTTTTTATTCCATCACTCAAATATTTTCTTTACAGTGCCTCTAGGGATATCGAACAAGTTATCACCTAAGATCCTGTTACGTCTGTGGCTGTAGCACATGATGTTACCGCATGGCAAACAGATGATTGACATTTGGATGACCTCTCTTAATTACTGATATTAATGACTTTAATGTATCCAATGATATTAGTCTTTTATGACTTAAATTGTTACTTATAGTTTCTGTTCACTTTGTGACCATAAACATATTTCAGGTTACAAAATTGAAAGTGAATGTGCAGGGAAGACTTTCGTGAACTTCTGGTCACTTCTGCTAAGCCCATTCACACACAATCTTGACAATTCATGGAGATTTCTATCTGCAATGGATGGAAACAGTGGAAAATTTTCCCCTCAATGGATTTTCTGTCATTTACTTAAAGGCAATAATTTTCCATTAGTTTTCAATATATCTTCCTTTTTTAAAAAAGAAAAAAAAATGCAAAGCGATTAATGTTATAAACAAGCTCTTCATAGAAAAATTTAATGTTTGAAACTCTCTGGGCTGAGGGAGGTTTGTACACTCCTAGTTAGACTTTTCTTTCATTTATATAAAGATAAGCTAAAAGATTAGAAGGTCTTTTATAACTCAGGTTTTAAGTTACTAATGAATCTTGTGTGGGTGGAAAAAATATTAAAAATATCTAATAAGTATGAAAATAATACAGTGCTCTCAGATAAGAATAAGCACCAGTATCATTTGCCATAGAAAGCCAGAACAAAATTTAAAGTGCCTGTTGAACTTATTAATTTTTTTTGAAAAAGCAATTGGAAATTATAAAATCTTCTTTTATGCTTTATCAATTATTATATCAGTTATTTATAGAGTTGAAAAAATTTATTTGATATATAAAGAGCATTAGACCAGTGAATCTTGAATACATAATGAAAATGAGAATCTGTCATTGTTTATAGAAAATGTTATGTATGATAATGGCAAAATGAATATGTGAGAAGAAAATGTTCCTATCATTTCAATATTCCTACTGGTAAATCTCTGGATAAAATGTCATGAATTTATAAAAGGTCAAATGTCACCCCCAAAAGAGGTTTCTGAGGGTGATGGAGAACAATTATTTTAAAGTTTAGATAATTATGGAAGCTGAATAACAGGCACATATCTGTTATAGTCTATCTTATCTTCATTTATATGTATTAGAAATTTTCCACATAAGAATGGTTTAAAAACATCTTAGTGATTAGTTGGTTTTCTACTCAATTTTATCTGCTTGCTGAGATTGGGGTAAAAATCAATGCTCATGAATGTACTGATCTTTTCCTTTGCAGCCTGATGACTGGCTACCTGGACTAAAGGTATTCTGCCCTCTTCTCTTCATTTGCTATTGAGTATCTCACTAGGGCAGACTAACCTCATCTTACAATTTCTGCTTCTAACTTGGCAGGTGAGTAAGATTAGTTTGAGGAAACTCTTTGATCTGAGCTACTTTCTTATGTTTATGCTCTTATCTCAGAGAAGTACCCTGTTATTTTTCCATGAGAAACCATCTTACCTAGATAATAAAAGTTAAGTTCTGGCAAATTATCTGGTTGAATTATGACTATCTATTTCTTTTTATTCCATCATTTAAATATTCTACTTTACAATGCCTCCAGGGATCTCAAACAAGTTATGACCTAAGATCCTGTTATGTCTGAGGCTGCAGCACATGGTGCAATATGGCAAACAGATGACTGACATTTGGATGATGTCTCTTAATTACTGACACTAATGACTATAATGTATCCAATGATATTTATCACAAATGAAGCCAATATTCACACCTATCTGACTGTGCTTATATCTCAATTTGTTCAGGGCTCACACTGAGTAGGTGGGTGATTAACAATACCAATTAGCAGCCATGATATTGATTAGAGGATCAATATCATTGATATCACTTACATCTGTGACCAAGCTATGCAACTTGGAGGATATGTAAACTAGTGTAGATAATAACTATTCACCTTAAGTAAAGAAGTCAAAGATTTGTTAAATATTGTACTCATATAAAGTGGTATCACTGAAGACCTGATATTCAGAACTTGAACTCTACACCCTTGATCTTAATGCAGTTGGCAAAGAAACTTCTATATAAAGAAAGATGCAAAGATTAAAACTTAACCAAGGTTGATCTGTAGATCATTCCAGTGTGTTTATATATACACGTGTGTGTGTGTGTGTGTGTGTGTGTATACGTGTGTAAAATCTGCATTTAAGGTTGTGCATCAGTAATATAGATTATGGTGAAACCAAAGAGTCAGAGAAATGAAGGTTTTAAAAATCTGAATTTACCCATAAGTGTAAGTTTAAGGTACCTGTCTAAATGCTTATGTCTGGCTGAAATTGGCCATCAAATGTTTTACACCCTGATATGTAGGTTGAATTTGGAGAACCCCTCTTTCAAGTTCTCTAACATTTTGCTAAATCTATGTCAGGTCTTCACAGCGTTTTAATAGATTCACATTTTGAGCCTACAGTACAGGAGAACAGAGAACTAACACCAAGGAAAATGCCTGCTGGTAGGTTTTGGGATCAGATTTTCTGGGTGAAGTTGAAGTTCTGAGATCATACAGCAATTTTTTCTTATTTCCTCTTGTCTAGCTTTCACTTCTTTTTCTACTACATGCTCTTCATTTCTATAGATTGATCATTTGAGTCATAGTTACCAAAACCAAACTCGCTGCTATCAAGTTGAGTCAGATAGTGACCCCTCCTTGGATTTTTGAGGCAGTATCACTACAGAAATAGATTGCCCAAGCTTCCTTCCAAGGAGTGGTTGGTGGGTTTGAACTGCCAACCTTCTGGTTAGCAGTCAAATGCCTTAGGATCTATGTCACTGGAGACTCAGAGTTTTTGAGGATATTATCTAATTGCAGTAATTAATTTCATTTATTATTGATATTATGTTAATAATGTAAATTAATTCCATTTTACTTTGTCATTGTTTATGATATAAATCTTGCTCCATTTCACTAGTAGTAAAGATATCACATGGAATGTTCCTTGAAGTCATCTTGATGCCTCTGTGGAGAAGCAGTTACATGCTTTGGAACAAAGAGATCCTTTCAAATTCAATAAAACTGGTTTCAAATCCTTGTTCTACCACTTACCAGCAATAGTTAACTTCTCTAAATGTTGATTTCTGCATACATAATTATACATATAAAAATAACTTGCAGGATTATTTCCTGGCCAATCTGTATTATAATTTTCAATATAATTTTGGCTTTCATCCTCACTATTTCATTCAGAAATAAAACAAAACCAAAAGCACTCTAGCACAATAGTTAACATTAATCATGACTTTCTTTTTGTTCATAGATAAACTGCAAATGTTACTTTTGTATATATACATGTATTTGTATTTTTCACATAATAAGCTTTAATTTGCCTTGTCAGAAGGGTCAACTCACCAGGTTGCAAGGGGTATGCAAATAGCTACCAATCTATTATGTAGTTAATATTTGGCTAGGTGATAGGCATAAATCATGCTAGAATTTGGCTATTTAAAGGGACAATCTCTAAGGCATTTATTATCTAGTATAGAATGTTGTTGTTGTTATGTGCTGTCGAGTCGGACCCAACTCATAATGATCCCTCCTTCGGTTTCCGAGGTGGTATCACTCGGGAAGTAGATTGCCCAACATTCCTTTTGAGGAGTGGCTGGTGGGTTTGAACCACTAGCCTTCTGGTTAGTAGTCAAATGCTTTAGGCACTATGCTACCTGTTCTGGTTACCTAGTGTGGTAGGACAAGAATATATCACAAATGGGATTGCCTTAACAAACAGCAGTTTATTCTTACAATTTGGAGGCTTTAAGTCCAAGTTCAAAGAGCCAGGTTCTAGGGGCTGGGTGAAAGCCCCTCAACCTTGGGGTCCAGCTCTGCCTCCTGCTCCTGGCCCACTGGAGCTAGAGGTGGTTCTTCACTCAGACAGCTGCTGGCTGCTGAGGCTGAGAAGCCCCAAGCTTGACAAGTCAAAAGGCACAGTCCTGATGTTACAAAACCACACAGTAGGCATTAACTTAAGTCCATTGTGAGTCCCAAGGTCGACAAAGCGTAGCAGGCTGCTGAGCAACGACAAGGCTACATGCAGGGTCGCCGTTAGCTGGAGACCATTCCCAAGGCTTTGTCTTAAATAAAGGAAGCAGACTACATCCCAAAGGCAGCTACTCAGCTGCTTGTGGTAGATCCCACCATGGAATTAATTGCTAGTCTCATCATGCGGAATAACTACCACCAGCTGCCCAGTCACTCAATCAGGCCCAGCCAAGTTGACACAAAGACATAACCACCATACTACCAGAGTGTATACTAAAGATATATAAACAGAAATTGTAGTTTGGTAAGAGCCACGGCAGCAGATTAGTGTCTGACAGGATTGTGTGGAAGAGAAGGCCCAATCTACAGGTGGTGATCTTGTTGGTGATAGAGGAGCAGGATGAGGTCAGAGAAAGATTCCTGGTGGGAATGTCATTTGAAGTGAAATACAGAGACCAATGGGGTTAGCACAGTTGAAAAATAAGAGGTAGATTTTTTCGTACAGTGCAAACAAGTGGTCTAAATAAAGGAAAGAAGAATCAATGAGAGTTTTGGACCATGAAAGTGGTATATAATGAACAATCTAACATATAGTTAAATGTATTTTGTTTTTAGAGAATATTATCATGTTGGTATTTTGGACTCTTGAAATGATTAAATGTTCTGTCTCAAAAATCCAGTTATTTGATAGATTTTAGTTTTCACATGTTTCTCTCTCATATCTCCATATTTATATATATGGTTTGCTGGTTGTTTATTTATCAAACTTCTAGCCCTTTTATTTTTCTTGGACTTGCTGCCATATTTTTTCTTAATGTA
>NW_006922646.1:137023-137531 GCF_000298275.1 Orycteropus afer afer
CATTATTTCTCCCTTCATTTGAGTAGGTATGTTTTGTAGAAAGTGATGTGCACTGTTGCACCAATGTTTTATAAGTCCCCTAATCTCGCAGCTTTGGTAAGGCAAAGTTAAGATTAAGGTCATGCTTAGATTTAACAATACAACAATTTTCTTATTTTCTGATGATAACTGAATATATGAATGAAAACATTCTCAAAAAGTTTGTTTATAAAGAGAAGCAAGGAGTGACTTGATCAGGAATATAAAGCCAAATCTGGATCAGGAAGTGATAAACACGAGGGAAACTTAAAAAATTATGATTAGTGCCCCTGATGTCATTATTCCTCTATTGCTTTGAGAGAAATAGAATTCTTCTGACTAAATCATCGAAGGCTTGTTTGACTTGTTTGTTCCTCAGGGTGTAAATAAATGGATTTAACATGGGGGAAATGGAAGTAGTTACTATTGTCACTCCCTTATTAATGGCCATTTCATCTTTTGCTGAAGGTTTGATATAGACAAAGATGCA
>NW_006922646.1:139966-142628 GCF_000298275.1 Orycteropus afer afer
CTGTCAAGTCAGCTCTGACACATAGCCACCCTGTGTACACAGAATGAAACACTACCTGGTAGTGCACCATCCTCATAATCTTTGCTATACTTGAGCCCATTGTTTCAGCCACTGTGTCAATCCATCTCATTGAGGGTCTTCCCCTTTTATGCTGCCCGTTCACTTTACCTACCATGATATCCTTCTCCAGGGAATGGTTCCTTCTGACAACATGACCAAAGTAGGTGTGATGATGTCTGGCTACTCTCGTTTCCAAGGAGCATTCTGGCTGCATTTGTTTCAAGATAGATTTGTTTCTTCTTCTGTCAGTCCATGGTAGTTTTAGCATTCTTGGCCAACACCACAATTCAAAAGCATCAACTCTTTGTCAGTCTTCCTTATTCATTGTCCATTTTTCACATGCATGTGAGGCAGTTGAAAATACCATGGCTTGAGTAAGGCACATCTTAATCTTCAAAGAGATATCTTTGCTCTTCAGCACTTTAAAGAGGTCTTTTGTAGCAGATTTGCTCAGTGAAATACCATGTCTGATTTCTTGACTACTAGGATCACTGGATGGCAGTGGGGAAATATTTATGGAAGCAGGCAGCCTCATCTTTCTCCTGTGGAACAGCTAGTGGTTTCAAACTGCTTCCTTTTTTTTTTTTGTTAGCAGTGGAAATTTTCAACCATTGTGCTACAAGGGCTCCTTTCTTGACTATTAAACCAAACCCAATGCCATCAAGTAGATTCCGACTCACAGTGACCCCGTAGGGTTTCCAATGCTGTCAGTCTTTATGTATTTAGATTGCCTCATCTTCTTCCTATGAGTAGCTAGTGGATTTGAACTATTGACCTTCTGGTTACCAGCCAAATGTATTACTCACTCTACCACCAGAGCTCTTTTCATGACTATTAGTGCATCCTTTCTTTATTGGAAGAATGTTTCTCTACTCACAATCTGAAAATTTTGCTAAATTTCATTTATCTGCTTGAAACTTTTTTGCTTTTCCAGGAGAAATTGGTAAGTATAGGGTGGTTATGACCAACAAGATGTTTCTAAATCCATGTTGTAGCAATTTAGCTCTCGGTTCTTCTGCTATCACCAAACTTATAATTAACATACAAAGGACATTTTCCCCATAAAAAGTTACCCTTTAGATGTTCCCATGACTTTCTGAAATGTTTCTACCTCTAATTGATTTTCACTGACTCCCTAGTTTGGCCAAGAACACAGAGAGTTGACACATAGCTAATTCACTAGTAAGTGAGGGAATGTCTTGCAAAAGATGTACACAGCGAAGAATCTAATCCTCAGTTTTATGACTTTATTATTTATCTTTCTGATTGAAACACACTAGTTTTCCAGTCCCTGATGTTACAGTCAGCTCCGTTGGTATTAAACAGAGTCTCCAACTTCATGTTCTTCCTTTGCTTCAACAGTCTGAAATGATTCTCAATTCCTGACTTTTGTCATATTCAACTGTTTATGATATGGCTTCTGAACATACCACTGCACTGAAACAGTTCTTGGCAAACTTATTGTTGATTTCTTTAAATTTAAATGAATATAGCCATTTTATTTGACCTTTTGTTTTTTTAACACTGCCGACCCCTCCTTCCTTCTATTTTCTAGACACATTTCTTGCATGATATTCACACTACAAGATATTGTTTTGCTTTTAAACAAAACCAAATGTACTACTATCAAGTCAGTTTGAACTCATAGTGACCTCCAAAAGTTATCCAACCCTATAAATCTTTATGGATGCAGACTGTCTCATCTTTCTCCTATGGAGTGGCTGCTGGGTTTGAACCACCAACCTTTTGGTTAGCAACTCAATTCTTTAACTGCTACACCACCAGAACCCACTGCCATTGAGTCGTATCCGACTCATAACGACCCCTCTTTGGGTTTCTGAGGCGTTATCGCTATGGAAGTAAATTGTCCAAACTTCCTTCTGAGGTGTGGCAAGGTTTCAACCACCAGCCTTCTGGTTAGCAGTCAAATGCCTTAGGCACTATGCCACCAGAGTTCCCATGCCACCAGAGCACCTCTATTTTCCCATTATGCTTCTTTAAAGATATCTCTTCCCCTATTCATTTTTATAGGAGCTCTGCTTCTATGTATGTTTTTCATGGCTGTTCCATTAAATCCCATGAGTTCCGCTTAGTCCTTAACATTTACTGATTAAAAATTCAGACACTGTCTCTCTGGCTGTTAGACATCTTCATCCAGACGTTTCACTATCCTTTCAAACTGAATATATGTGAAATGGAATTATATATCTTCTGCACCACTCTTACTCCTTTTCTCACTCCTTATTTACTATACTAAAATTAAATGTTAACATTTATAATCCTGTATTAATAAGATGTCCGTGGGTGGTACAAACAGTTAAGACTCTTGGCTGCTGACTGAAAGATTGCAAGTTGGAGTTCATCCACATGCACCTGGAAAGAAAGAACTAGCAATCTTCTTCCTAAATACCAGCCATTGAAAATCCAGTGGAGCAGGGTTCCACTCTGACATGCATGGAGTCGGTATGAGTCAGAATAGACTTAAAAAATAGACTCTAAACATTTTTTAAAAAATTTATTAACCATAGAGCTCCAGCTGTATTGTTTCTTGGTTTAGCCCTATATTGAAATTCTATTTGCACTGAAGGGCCTGTCATTTAAT
>NW_006922646.1:142852-145059 GCF_000298275.1 Orycteropus afer afer
TCTACTCCATTCTGCCTCTGGATGCTGACTTACACCTGGTTTGTCCTGAGCCCTTCCTCAGTTTCCTGGTTAGACTCTTCAGAGAAGTCTTTGTGAGTCTCCTGAAGCTACTTAAGCACCTTCTTATGTGTTTTTCATACATTGCACATAATAGAAAGTATAAAAAATGGGTTGAAGTCAGGGTTTCTATCTTGTTCATTGTCACAGACATAAACCTGGAGGAGCTGGAGCCATACATTTAATTCTTGGTGAATATTTTCCCTTCTACCTAAATCACCTGATGTAGTTCTTAGGAGGACTTGATCTTAAAAATGCTCTGATAGCTCTTAATTGTGCCATATACCTGACTAATTTAGGAGAATTTTTTTCATGTGTTTGGGTGTATCTCTGTGTGTAGAAATTGTGATATTTTACCCCTAAACCACACTACAACCTGACTACCTAATCATCATATCAGCATATACATAATACTGCTCTAAGGGGTAAAATCATTATCTGGATTCTTATCATATTTTACAGAAATAACCTGCCATTTGTGTTTGCCATGTATGTCTCCTCAGTACACCTTTAATAAACTTATTACATTTCAAAAAATGTTATTATTGTTAGGTGCTGTCAAATTGTTTCGACTGATAGTGACCCTTTCTGACAGGGGAGGATGTCTCTTGGTCTTTCTTGGCTGTAATCATCATGGAAAATATCTGTGATATTGCAGTGGTTAAGCTCTTGACTGCTAACCAACAGATGGGTTGTTGCACCCACCACTTTCTCAGGAGAAAGATGTGAGTCTACTTCTGTAAATATTTACAGTCTCATAAACCTTATGGAACAGTTACTCTGTCCTTTAGTGTTTTATGGGTCAGAATCTACTTCACAGCAATGAATTTGGTTTAGTTTTGGTTTAATCCTTATGGAAGCAGATTGACAAATCTTTTGTCTTGAAACCATTGGCTAGAACTGGAACCAGCACTCCTTCTGTCGCAGCCAAGTCCTTAACCATCTGTACCCCCAGAACTCCTTAACCCAAGATTCCAAATCACTGCCATTGAAGGAGTTTTGAGCCCTGGTGGTTCAGTGGTTAAGTGCTTATCTGATAACCAAAAGGTTACCGTTGCAAGCCCACCAGATGCTCCTCCTGAGATAGACGTGGCTATCTGCTTCTGTCAAGATTACAGCCTTGAAACTCTATGGGGGTGATTTTACTCTGTCCTACATGGTCTCAGAGATGAGCCAAAGAATAAGAACTCTTAAATTCTAGATTTGGATCAACAGCTGCTCTGTGGTTTTTCTCAGCCAACACCAATTAACTATACTTACTTCTACACAGATCTTTTCCAATTCTTGTTCAAGTCCATCAACAAACAGAAAAAAAAAAAAAGAAAAGAAAAAAAAATCCTCATAGAAACTCCAATGAATTGGCTACTTGGAGGGTTTCAGTTGTTTGCTTTAAATATTCCCTTTTCCTGAGATAAGGACATGGTCTCTATCCACTACATGCTCATTTCTCATAGCAAATTTCTCAGAATGTGCATTCTCCAAAAGGGAGAGAGAGGACTGAGCTAATGCATGGTTTAAGGACGAGCTGGGACAGTCCCAAGCCTGGAGAACACAGGCAATAATGACAAAATGACTAATAATAGATTCACTAATTAAAAGAGATTGATTAGAAGGTGAATAGAGTTCCTTATAGAATATGTTTACATTTACAGTCCATTTACTTTCCCGTTCCTCAATCTGGAGACACCTAGTATTGTTGCCTTCACCACCCTAGAAATTTTGAGCCATGTGCTTGCTCCTAAATATCTTAAAAAGTAAATCAACATTTGTCCGTGATCATTTGATTTCTTTTTAAATGCTGTTAGAGAATTGAACATTTAAAGAGGTCCAGGAATCCTAACTGATACTATTCAATTTCTGGTTGATTCTAGAAATTGATTTAATTTATCTTTCAATGATCTACTTTTCTTGATGCATCAATCCAGCCTCATAAATATCTTCAATCAATTCTGCGCCACAAACTCTTACCTTTGGTTTTTAAAACCATAATTAATTAACTCTTCACATCCCTGTAATTGAGGTGAACAAGATTAAAACTGTTAGAGAAAATCATCGTCTAAGTCTGTCCAAGAGAAAAGAAAGGGAGTCCCAGACAGGTACTCACTCTTTGAATAGTCCATGATGATTGCAGTTCATTAGTTGTCCCTGAT
>NW_006922646.1:145351-150735 GCF_000298275.1 Orycteropus afer afer
TTTTTTTTTTTTTTTTTTTTTTTACTACACTTAAAGCCAAGTGCATAAACAAGAGCGCTTGGTGACCTAGATTCCAAAGCCTTTAATGAATTGGTGTAATGAACATTTTGTCAAACTCTGAAATAGGTAGCAGTGGGGACAGTGTCCTCAGAGAATTGATGATGCCACAATAACATCCAATATAGGCCATGTGCACACAATAAAAATCTAATGGTAAACGGCAAGCCTGCCTTTTCTCTTTACTTCCTTTCTTCCATAACATTCATAGTCACCAACACAATGCAAGACCCCTTTTGTAACATTTATTTCACTTTAAGTAATTATTATTTACTATAAATAAAATTACAATGTTTGTTCTATTCTCAACATGAAAGCATTCTTTACATGTTGTTTTACAACTTAGTAGGTTATTGTAAAGCATAAAAATTCTTTTTATCTGAATAATTTTAAATGTGCATCATAATTTTAGTAAACTATGTACTATTTCTATTTGGAGTACTGCATCAAAATTCAAAGCCAATTCTAACAGTTGTAAATATGTTTGTGATTTTTTCACTATTATAAAAATATGACTACCTACAAGTGATTATATTATTGTACAATTTTAACTATAGATTTATACAGTTCACTTTCTAGAATAACTATGAGTGGTGATGCAAAATGCATTCTTTCACAAATATCTTTGATTACTTAGACTGGAATTGGAATTTTCAGAAAGTGTTGCAAAATGTTAAACTATTTTGTACAATCAAGTCTAATTTATGACAGAATTCTTGTAATCATATTCAATTTAATAATTATTGTGTATATTAACACTCATGCATATTGCTAATGTTTTTATAAGTTTGTCATTGTTTTCTCATTGTGTGTATGTAATTTTCTTGACACAGAATGACATGGTACATTTCAGAGAAAATTATGTTTTTCTGAATAAGTCTCATCTAAAATTTTCAAATTGATTTCCCATATTTTATACTTTCAAATGAGTTGTACTGTTATATTTTACACATAAATTTTAATTAGATTAAAAATTTTAATATTGATAAGGGTTGTATTGAATCTGTAGACCAGTTTGCTGCGCATTACAATCTTGATAATGTTAAATCTTCTAATTAATCAATATGAATGTCTTTCCATTAATTTAGATATTCATTAATTTCTTCAACAATGAGTATAGGTTTTGCACATCTTTTCTTAAATTTACTTTAATGTGTTCCTAATTATTTTCTTCTTTCTGATGCTATTGTGAATGGAATTGCTTTCTTAATTTCATTTTCATATTGTTCATTGTGAATTTATAAAAATGGAAACAATTTTGTATAATGATCATGCAACCATGCATCCTGAAACCTTTACTTGTTTATTGGTTAAATTTTTTTTTGTAGAATCACTATACATACTTATATACATTATATGGGAGCTCTGGTAGCACAGTGGCTAAGGCACATGACTGCTAACCAGAAGGCTGGTGGTTCAAACCCACCAGCCACTCCCTGGAATGAAGATGGGGCAATATACTTCCATAGTGATACTGCCTCGGAAACCCAAGGAGGGGTCGCTATGAGTGACTCGACGGCACATAACAACAACAACAATATATATTATATAATAATACACATGTATACAACATGATATACATTATTAATGACACTGAATTGTATATGAGAAGACTGTTGAAATACCAAATGTTTTGTTACATATATACTTACCACAATAATAAAAAAATCAAGCCAGAAAAAAACACTGAATATTGGATGTACACTGCTAGAACAACAAACAGATCTGTCTCGGAGAAAGTACAGTCAGAATACTCATTATAAGTTAAGAATGGCCAGACTTTCTCTCTCATGTTTGGTCATGTTGTCAGAAGGAACCAATTGCTGGAGAAGGATATCATGCCAAGTACAATACAAGGTCAGTAAAAAAGGGGAAGACCCTCAACAAGATGGATGGACACAGTGGCTGCACTGATGGGTCAATCACAACAATGACCGTGAGGATGGCACAGGTCCAGGCAGTGTTTCGTTCTGCTGTACGTAGGGTCACTATGAGTCAAAACCAACTCAACAGCAACTAACAACTAACACACATATCTATTTCCATGTTTTTCCATTGACCTTGACAGAAGCTCAGTGTCCCCTAAGCAATGTGCCACTCTCTTTCTCTTTCCTGGCTACTCATGTTGTTGTTGTTATGTGCCATCGAATCAGACCCGACCCATAGTGACCTCTCTTTGGGTTTCTGAGGCAGTATCACTGCGGAAGTAGATCGCCCCATCTTCCTTCTGAGGATGGTAATCACTAATAAACGTAACCAAAACAAACCAAACTCACTGTCAAGTAGGATCTGAATCATAGCGAACCCTCCTTGGGTTTCCAAGGCGATATCACTGTGGAAGTAGATTGCCCACCCCATCTTCCTTCCTTCCGAAGAGTGGCTGGTGGACTTGAACCACCAGCCTTCTGGTTAGCAGTCACATGCCTTAGGCACTGCACTACCAAACTTAGGTTTTTATATAAATGCATATTCTTGATATTTCATGTAAGTTGTATCATACAGTATTTGTCCCATTGTGACAGACTTATTTCCCTCAGTACAATGTTTTCACGGTCCGTCTATGTTGTAGCATGTACCAGGAAATTGTGTCATTTTATGGCAGAGTAATACTCCATTGCTTATATGTTCCACACTATGTTTATTCCTTCATCTTTTGATGAATATGTAGGTATTATCTATCTTTTGGCCATTGTGAATAATGCTTCAATGAACATGAGCATACATGTATCTGTTTGTGTTTCTGCACTCAGTTCTTTTGAGTATATCCCTAGATATGGAATTGCTGCATCACATGGTAATTTAATATTTAATATTTTTAGGAACTGCTGGACTGTTTTTCACTGTGGCTGTATGATTTTATAGTCCCATCAGTAATTTATGAGGGTTCTAATTTCTTCCCACCATTGGCAATACCTTTTGTTATCTTAGCCATCCTAGTGGGCAAGAGGTGACTTCTCATTGCAGTTTTGATTTCTGGTTTCCTCATGACCAGTGAAGGAGTTTTTCTTACCTAATGCTTAAAGCATTGGGCTGCTAAATAAAATGTCAGCCTGGACCCACCAGCCACTTTGCAGAAGAAAGATGAAGCAGTGTGCTTCCAAAAGAGTGTATAGCCTTTGAAAATTTATGGGGCAGTTCTACTTTATCCTAAAGCATGGCAGTGTGTTGGAATTGACTCAATTACTGCGTCTTTAATGACTAATTACACTGAGCATATTTGCATATGTTTTTTAGCATTTGTATTTCTTTGGTGAAATGTCTACTGAAGTCTTTTGCCCACCTTTTCTTTCATTGTGGTCAAAAATACCTACTACAACATTTGCAATTTGATATTTTTCACATGTATAGTTTAGTGACATCAGTTGCATTAATAATATTGTATTAACTTATCAAATTTTAATGCAGTGTAATTTCTTGGCTTTTTCTGAATGATGTCTTTGTCTTTGTATTAATAATATAGTAATTATTACTATGTAGTAATTTCTTTCCATGGTCAAAAAGATAATATCATACTTTATTTTCTATAAGCTTTAGTTTTTCACATTTTGATCTATGATCAGACCAAAGTTATGTAATTAGTTTAAGTGTCTTAGGATTCTCTAGAGAAAGAAAACCACAAAACCAGTTATATATAAGTGTGTGTGTGAGTGTGTTTGTGTATGTGTGTGTTTGTGTGTATGTATATGTAGGTGTATGTATATGTGTGTGTATATATATATGTGTATATATATATGTGTGTGTGTATATATATATATATGTATATATATGTGTGTGTGTGTGTGTGTGTGTGTATATATATATATATATATACACATATACAAAAAAATTTACTGTCATCAAGTTGATTTGACTCATAGCAACCCCACCTTGGGTTTCTGAGGTGGTATCTCTGTGGAAGTAGATTGCCCAATCTTCCTTCCCAGGGGTAGCTGGTGGGTTTGAATTGCCAGCCTTATGGTACGCAGTCAAATGCCTTAGACACTTCACCACCAGAGCCTCAGAAACCCAAGGAGGGGTTGCTATGAGTTGGATCTGACTCCACAGCAGTGAGTTTATTTTTTGGTGTTTATATATAAGGAGATCTATAAAGAGATAATGAGAGGGAGAGGTATATATTTTGAGGAATTTGTTCATTCATTCGTGGCACTGGCAAGTCAAAAATTGTACCTCACATGACAGGCTGGAATTAAAACATTTTTGCTTCCCAAATACATAGGTGAGATATAGGCTAGAAATTTCAGCACTCCAAGAATTGGTCAGTGTTGTGGTGGGGTTGAGAAATAATTCTGACAAGATATTTATTTATTGTCTGGAGGCAGAATAGTTTTGTTTTAGCAGCTAGTGCTGCTGTGACTGAAGTACCATTAATGGGTAGCTGTAAAGCACAGATGTTTATTTTCTTGCAGTTTAGTAGGCCTGAAGGCCAATTAGGGCACCAGCTCTGGGAGAAAACTCTTCTTGGTTTCTGTAATCTCAGTGTTACTCAGTTCCTTCCTGTTTTTCACTCCCTTTTGGCCTAGCTTGTGTCTGTGCCTGTGCTGCTCTTTATAACTCAGAAATGGTTAGGTTCAGGACATTCCCTACACTGATACAGCCTCATTAAAAAACAACAAAAACCCTATTCCCAAATGAGCTTGCATCTAGAGTTATATGGGTTAGGATGTTAATTTGTATTTCAGGTGGACACAATACATTCCATAACAACTCCCTAGGGAAAGCTCCCATGTTTCTCTTAGGTAAGGCTTTGGACTGAATGAGTGAGGCCCATCCACGTTTTGGAGGTCCATTTACATTACTTAAGACTATCAGTTTTGATCACAAGTAAATACTTCAAAAGAACTTCTAGAGTAGTGTTTGACCAAACGACTGGACACCATAGTCTAGCCAAACAGCCATATAAAGTTAATCGTGACATCAAGATTTATTTATTTCTTCTATATGTATATGCAGTTGAGATGTTATTTTTGCTGGTGGCTGTTGAGTGGTTCTGACTCATAGTTTACAGCAGAACCAACCACTGCCCATCCTGCGCCATCCTCACAGTTGGTGCTGTGTTTGAGCCATTGTTGCAGCCACTGCGTCAGTTCCTCTCATGGAGGATCTTCATTGTATTTGCTGACCCTGTACTTCTCCAGGCATGATGCCCTTCTCCAGGAACTGGGCCTTCCTAATAATCTAATGGTCATTTCTAATATCTAAAATCTTCTTACGAGCAATCTGCCTGTACTTCTTCCGAGACAGATTTGTTTGTTCTCCTGGCAGTCCATGGTATATTGCATATTCTTCACCAACACTACAATTAAAGGGTCTCATTTTTTTTTTTTTTT
>NW_006922646.1:150970-152864 GCF_000298275.1 Orycteropus afer afer
GGTTGTGGATCCATGTAAAATTAAATCCTTGACAATATTATATTTACTCCAGTAGACATAAACTCATTGCCATTGAGTCGGACTCAACTCATAGCGACCCCTCCTTGGGTTTCTGAGGCAGTATCAATATGGAAGTAAATTGCTCAACTTTCTTTCTTAGGAGTGCCTGGTGAGTTTGAATTAATATCTCTGGTTAACAATCAAAATTTCTTAGGCCACTATTAGATGTAGCACCATTTAAAATAGTTTTCTTATCCACTTCTCTGCACTGCCATCATTATTAGAAAGAAAACGAAAAAAACACACCCATTGTCATTGAGTTGATTCTGTGTCTAATGATCCTATAGGACAGAAAAGAACTGCTCTATAGTCTTATTAGGGCTATAAAACTTTATGGAGACAGACTGCCTCATCTTTCTGCTACAGAGGGGATTGTATGTTGGAATCACCACTCTCTTGCATAGTGGCTGAATGCTTAAACCACCACATCTCCAGAGCTCCTTATTACAAAGAGAGTACCCTTTTTATTTTCATGACATGTCTTTCTTTATCCTTAGCAATACTTATTATCTTCAAGTCTACATTTTCTCTCATTAGTATAGGTACTCTAGCTGTTTTTGTGAGTAGCATTTTCATAATTTATCTTTTATCCTACTTAACTTTCAAAATTGGTAAACTTTCAAGCTTTTAACAAATGGGTCACACAAAGACACAAAAATTTAGTGTTTGCAAGCTCCCAAATTAAAAATAAGTGCATGTATCTGCTTTGCGGTAGGAGGTGCAAGTAGTCCACTATTTTAAAGGAGATGTGTTTGCATGTTACAAACCACTCAAGCTCTGAAAATTCACTGGTGTAGCTGATCCCTACATTACTGAGTAGTTTATTTCCTACTCTTGGGCACTCATGTGTCATAGAAGGAGACTAGAGTACTGGACATATCCTGCATCAAAGGTTCAAACAACATGACATTGGCCTGTGTGGTATAAATGGTTAAATGATTGACTGTTAGACAAAAAAAAAAAAAAAAAAAAGGTTATTTGGCCACAACAAGAGGGATCTTAGAAGACAGAACTGGTAATCTGCTTCTGAAAGGTCACAGCCTTGAAAATCCTAGGAAGCAGTTCTACTCTACATACATGAGGTTGTCATGCACTGGATTCTACCTGATGGCAACTAATAACATCAGTATCATATACCAGTGTGGTATTCTTTAGAATGTCTAGATAACCAAGGTCATTTCAAAATATATTGAACAGAGAGTTGAGAAAGAGTATATTTATATACCAACTCCTTTCCCATCACTTGTTTGTGTCAGTTTTAGGCACTACGGTGGCTTGTAGTTCTGTGAGGTTGGAGGTATTTCAAATACCAGAAGGCTCACCCATGGTGGACAGGTTTCAGTGGAGCTTCCAGACTAAGGCAGATTGGAAAGAAGGACTGGGCCATCCACTTCTGAAAAAGTTCACCAGTGAAAACCTTATGAAAAGAAGTGAAACACTGTCTGATTTGGTACTACAAAATTTTATGAATAGCAGTGAAATATTGTCTGACATAGTGCCAGCGATAAGCCCCTGAAGTTGGAAGTAATTCAAAATATGACTGGAGAATTAGCATCTTCAATGAAGAATTGGCCTTAATGAAATTGATGGAACAAAGCTTTTGGGACCTACATTTGCTGATGGGACATGACTCAAAATGGGAAGAAACAACTGCAAACATTTATTAATAATTGGATCATGTAATGTGCTAAGTATGAATCTAGGAAAATTATAAGTTGTCAAAAGTGAAATGGAACACATAAAGTTTGATACCCTGGACATTATTGAGCTGAAATGGGCCAGTATCAGCCATTTTGAATCAGACAACCATATGGTCTACTATGCCAGGAATGAT
>NW_006922646.1:153502-154710 GCF_000298275.1 Orycteropus afer afer
AAAACAAGTCCATGAGATCCAAAATATGACCTTGAGTATATCCCACCTGAATTTAGAGACCATCTGAAGAACAGATTAGATACATTGAATACCAATGACTGAAGACCAAACAAGTTGTGGGATGACATCAAGGACATAATAATTGCAGAAAGCAAATGGTCATTGAAAAGACAAGGTTGGGAGAAAAAAAAAAAATGGATGTCAAATAAGACTCTGAAATTTGCTGTTGAACATAGAGTAGCTGAAGTGAATGGAAGAAATAATGAATTAAAGGAGCTCAAGGTAACATTTCAAAGGGTAGCTTGCGAAGACAAAGTGAAATATAATAATGAATTGTGCAAAGACCTGAAGTTAAAAAATCAAAAGTTATGAACATGCTAGGCAATTCTAAAGATGAAAGAAGTGAAGAAAAATTCAAGCCTTGGATTGCAAAACTGAAGAATTATATGGGCCAATTATTGATGACACAGGAAGCATCAAAAGAAGATAGAAGGAATACACAGACTCACCGTATCGAAAAGAACTGGTTGATGCTCAACTATTCTAGGAAGTAGCACATGGTTAAGAACCAATGATACTGAAGGAAGAAGTCCAAGCTTCACTGAAGGGATTGGCAAAAAACAGAGCTCCAGAAATTGATGTTGAGATTGAGATATTTCAACAAATGGATGAAGTTCTAGAGGTGCTTATTTATTTATGCCAAGAAGTTTGGAAGCCAGGTACCTGGACAAGTTACTGGGAAAAATTTTGTATTTGTACCCATTCTAAAGAAAGGTTGTCCAAAAAATTGTGGAAATTATTGAACAATATATCTAATATCACACATAAGCAAAATTTTTCTAAAGAAAATTCAAAAACATTTGTAGCATTAAATTGCCAGGTAACTTCTAGATATTCAAGCTGGATTCCAAAGAGGACATGGAATGAAGGATATCATTGCTCATGCCAGATAAGTGTGGCTGAAAGCAAAGAATAACAGAAAAATCTGTGTTTTATTGTTTTATTGGCTATGCAAAGGCCTTTGATTCTGTGGATCATAACACTTTTGGGATAATATTGTAAAGAATGGGAATTCCAGAACACTTAATTGTCCTCATGAGGGACCTGTTCATAGACCAAGAAGATGTCATTTGAACAGAGTAAAGGAATATGTCAGATTTTAAAATCAGGAAGGGTGTAAGTCAGGGTTGTATCCTTTCTCCATGCTT
>NW_006922646.1:154810-158143 GCF_000298275.1 Orycteropus afer afer
TGAACACCAATAACCAAAAACCAGAAGAATTGTGGGATGACATCGAGAACATCATCCTTGAAGAAAGAAAAAGGTTATTAAAAACACAGGAAAGGAAGAAAAGACAAAAAGTCTCCTTTGAAATTTGTCTTAGAATGGAGAGCAGCTAAAACAAATGGAAGAATTGGCAGGGTAAAAAGCTGAGAGAAGATTTCAAAGAGCAGCTTGAGAAGACATAGTCAATTATTTTAATGAAATGTGCCAAGAGTTGGAGTTAGAAAATAAAAAGGGAAGAATATGCTTGGCATTTCTCAAGGTGAAAGAACTGAGGAAAAATTTAAGCTTTGAATTGCCATATTGAAAGATTGCAGGGGCAATATGTTGAATGATGCTGGAAACATCAAAAGAAGATAGATGGAATACACAGAGTCACTATACCAAAAAGAATGGGTATGTGATCATCCAGTTCAGGAGGTGGCATATAATCAAAAAACAATGGTATTGAAGGGAGAAGTTGAAGCTCCCTGAAGGAAGTGTTGAAAAACAAGGCTCCAAGAATTGATGGAATACCCATTTGGATGTTTCAACAAATGGAGGCCCCTCTGGAGGCACTCACTTGGCTATGCCAAGAGATTTGGAAGACACCTAACTGGCCAACTGACTGGAAGAGATCCATATTTAATTATTCCAAAGAAAGGTGATCCCATAGAATGTGGAAATTATTGAACAACATCATCGATATCACATACAAGTAAAATCTTCTGAAGATAATTCAAAAACAGTTGCAGCAGTGTATTGACCGAGAACTTCCAGAAATGTAAGTTGGATACAGAAGGGGACTAGGAGCTAGGGATAGCATAGCTAATGTCAGATGGATCTTGGCTCAAAGCAAAGAATAAGAGAAAGGTGTTTACTTCTGTTTTATTGACTATGCCAAGGCATTCGATTAGGTGGATCAAACAAATTATAAATAACTTTGAAAAGAATGGGAATTCCAGAACACTTAATTTTACTCATGAGAAACCTATACATAGACTAGGAGGCTATTGTTTGAACTGAACAATGGAATACTGCATGGCTTAAAATCAGGAAGGGAGTGTGTCAGGGTTGCATCCTTTCACCATACTTATTCAACTTGTATGCTGAGCAAATAATCCGAAAATCTGGACAATATGAAGAAGAATGTGGCATCAGGATTGGAGGAAGGCTTATTAACAACCTGTGATTTGTAAACGACATAACTTTGCTTGCTGAAAGTAAGGATGAATTGGGACACTTACTGATGAAAACTAAAGACTACAGTGTATAGTATGCATTACACCTCAGTATAAACAAAACAAAAATCCTCACAAATGGACCAAACGGCAGCATCACAATAGATGGAGAAAACATTGAAGTTGTCCAATATTTCTTATTACTTGATTCTACAATCAACATCAAATGAAAGCAGCAGTCAAGAAATCAAAAGATGTATTGCATTGACCAAATCCGCTGCCAACGACCTCTTTCAAAACTGAAGACCAAAGATATCTCCTTGAAGACTAGGATGTGCCTAACCCAAGCCATGGTATTTTCAATTGCCTCATATCCACATGAGAGCTGGACAATGAATAAGGAAGCTCAAAGAAGAGTTGATGATTTCGAGTTGTGTTGGCAAAGAATGCTGAAGGTACCATGGACAGCTAAAAGGACTAACAGGTCTGTCTTGAAAGAAGTGCCGATGGAACGCTCCTTGGAAATGAGAATGGCCAGGCTTTGTCTTACCTACTTTGGTCATGTTGTCAGAAGGGACCATTCTCTGGAGAAGGATGTCATGCCTGGTAAAATGGATGGCCAACAAATGAGGGGAAGCCCCTCAACAAGAAGGATTGACACAGTGGCTGCAGCGATGGGCTCAAGGTATAGCAGGGATCATGAGGCTGGCACAGGACTGGGCAGTGTTTTGGTCTGTTGTGCATAAGGTTGCTATGAGTCAGAGATGACTTAACAGCCCATAATAACTAACAACAGTGGCTTTGGTCATGTTGTCAGGAGTGTCATTCCCTGCAGAAGTTTGTCATGCTTTGTAAAGTAGAAGGTCAGAAAAGTAAGGGAAGACATTCAATGAGAGTGATTGACACAGTGGCTGCAATGATCTCATGTGTAGCAAGGATTGTGGGGATGACACAGGATGGGGCAGTGTTTCGTTCTTGTGTACATGGAGTCACTAAGAGGTGGAACCAACAGCAATGAAAACAACAACTCATTTCAGTTACCTAATGAATGTTATCTTTGAAAGATTTTAATATTAGGCTCACGAGCCCCTCTATGGAAGGAAGATTGGGCAATCTACTTCTGTAGATACACCTCCTTGGAAACCCAAGGAGAGGTTGCCTTGAGTTGGAACTGACTTGATGGCAGTGAGAATATTAGTATAATATCTATGAAGGAGATTTTTCTTTCAGGAAGTTTAAAAAAAGTGACCCTACTAACTAAAGGATGCCTTGGAGACAAGCAAGATTTTGAGAAATTTTATTTCAATGAACTTCAGATTAGGAAAAAAAAAATATTTTAGGAATTGAATGATAGATGCTTTAGGATGTCAATCTCTTATAAAACTTTATTATCAACTTCAGAATTCCTCTGCTTCTTAGAAAGTAAGGCTTTTTTTTTTTTTTTTTTTTTTTGATGAGGAGTCTCAGAAGGCTTATTTTACTTGCTTGTTCATTAAGGTATAAATGAAAGAGTTCAGCATAAGAGCAATGGATGTAGTGAACACTCAAAATAGAAAAACAAAAACAAACTCACTGCTGTTGAGTGCATTCAGGTTCATAGCAACCTTCACTTGGTTTCCAAGGCTTAAGTCTTTATGGAAACACATTGCTCCATCATTCTTCCACAATATGGCTTATGAGTTTGAACCATTGAGGTTTGGTTAGCAGCAAAATGCCTTAACCACTGTTGATAGACACTGATACCTTTGTTGAATGTTTGCCATAGATGAATACAGTGGCTATAGGTGATGGTAACCAGAATCATGTGGGAAGAGCAGGTACAAAACACTTTTTTTCTTTGATGGACAAAAGTGAATCTTACACTGGTCTCAATTATATATATGTAGGAAAGAACTACACAAAAGAAGGGTTGTTGTGAGGGAGAATACAGCCCAGAGTATAACCATCTGCTCAGCAACTCACTTGTCTCAGCATGAAATCTTCATGAAGGGAGAGACATCACAGAGAAAACTGTCAATGACATTAAAGACAAAGAATGTCTTACTTGGGCTTAGGCTAAATGGTGGGAGTATGAGAGAAAAAAAAAAAAAAAACTCCACCCAGCCAACAGCAAAAGTCGGGTCTTTTGCACACTCTGGTG
>NW_006922646.1:158243-158866 GCF_000298275.1 Orycteropus afer afer
CAACAAAAAGAAAATGAAAAACCTCACAAAGGGAACAGAAAGCAACGACAAGATAAATGGAGAAATGAGTGAAGTTGTCAAGTATTTCATTTTACTTGGATCCACAAACACCGATGGAGGTAGCAATCAAGAAATCAGATAGCATTTTGCACTGGGCAACTCTGCTGCAGAAGACCTCTTTAAAGTTTTAAAAAACAAAGGTGTCACCTTGAAGACTAAGGTGAGCAGAATCCAAGTCATGATATTTTCAATCACATTTGATGCATATCAAATCTGGACAATGAATAAGAAACACCAAAGAAGAATTGTTGTTGTTGTTGGTATGTGCCATTGAGTCAGACCTGACACATAGACACCCCTCCTTGGTTTTCCGAGGCAGTATCACTACAGAAGTAGATTGTCCCATCTTCCTTCCAAGGATTGGCTGGTGGATTTGAACTGCCAGCCTTCTGGTTAGCAGTCAAGTGCCTTAGGCACTATGCTACCAGAGCTCCTAAAGAAGAATTAATACATTTGAATTGTGGTGTTGACAAAGAGAACTGAAAATACCATGAACTGCTAGATAAATACACAAATTAGGAGCCAGAAAAAGTGCAGCAAAAATGCTCCTTGTAAGTGAGAAT
>NW_006922646.1:159893-163460 GCF_000298275.1 Orycteropus afer afer
GGGTCTTTTGCACACTCTGGTGCTCATGAAGGTGGTATAATGCAGTGTTTTGCAGATGGTCAAATAAGGACCAAAGTACATGCCAGCTGGGAGAAAAAATCCAGTACTTCCCCAAAAATCAGTCGAATATGCTAGAATGACACAGGTACAGCAGGTAATAGGCTCGTCACCTGTGAGGTTCTACAAATATCTAGGAAGGGAAGTAGGTATGAATGAGGTTTCTTAAAAGGAGACATTGTTTAGGAAAAATTGCACTGGTGTTTAATGTGAGAATTCACTAACATGAGTGAGATAATGGTCTGGTTCCCACTTGCACTTCATAAAGAGGTAAAAAAAGAAAAAGAAAAAATTCAGACCCTGAAAGTGTGGCTATTCATTTAGGTGCAGAATGTTATTATTGTATGGTTTCTCATCATTGACTTTTGATTTTGTCCAATGTTCATGAAGATCAGTGACTTTATTAAATTATACAGCTGTGAGCATTGACAAGCTAGGGAAAATAAAGTCATGTACATAAGTATGGAATTTCTTCTTTATTTTGACAATTAATACTGTCAATACATTTGTGGAATTCATTTGTAAGTATCCTTTCTGTGTGTTTTAGAAGAAATATTTCTTACAGATCAATTTAACTGTACCACAACATAATAATGCATAGGTTCTATCTCTATGTTACATATTCCCAAATTTATTTTACATATTTAGTCTCTATATAGGACTGTTTCTATCGATAATGGATGAAATTATCAACATTAAGATTTGTCTGTACTCCCATGCATTCTTCTCTATTGTGAAGTGAAATCTTAAAGTCCACTAAGAGTTCACTGTCTTTACTTGTAACTTGGCCTTTGGTAACACATAAACACATAATAATGAATTTGCACATGCTATAGAGAAATGTTGATTGCAAGTAAAAAATGTAATGGACATTTCCGTATTGTTTTATGGTCTCTTTGTCTTTAGTTATGCTTGAGATTAGTCAGAACTCTATTCATTCCTCAGATTTTGCTTTCTTTCATTCCCTTTCTTAGCTTCATTTGTAATGATAATAATATATAGTGATTAAGAGTAGATTCTTTGCAGTGAGATTGACACAGTTCTATTCCTGGCTTTCCCATTTATTAGCTAAAGTACAAGTATTATTAAATTATACAATTTATCTGTGCCTCAGGGTTTTACTTATGAAATGAGGGTAATAACAATATCTACCACAAAAGATAATTAGAATGATTATGTGAATGCAACACTCTTAACACAGCACCTAGAACAGACTAAGCGTGTATTGTATGATCCTTAGTATTGTTTTATGGCCTACACTGATTTTCCCTAGTTCTCCATCAACTGTTATGTACTTAACTTTTTGCAATCTGATTCTGAACCCAACTTTTTCTGAAATTGTTTTGCCAGTTTTCCTGGTAACTTCTATTCTGTTAAATAAACCATACATGATTTATGAGACCCCTAATAGGCATTTAAATTTAACTATTTTGACTGAAGACTTTTCACAAATATTTGGGTAAATTAGCTCCACTGGTGTTTTATACATGTTTTACTCACATTTTGATTACTTCTTAGTATCCCTTTACTTTTTAAAAGGTATATATTTTGGAGAGCATAGTCATCAACTCCAATGACTTCAAATATAATCTGTATGGTGGTAATGGTATTCTCTGTATTTATAGTTATGATCCTTTTTTCCCCCCTGAAATTCACTTATATGTAAGTACATGTACCTCAGATTAAACACATGCAACTTTATGTCATCAATTTGTTACACCCTATCCTCTTCCCAGGTGCTGCCACTAATAAGACTATTTGATTGAGAAAATTGAATAGCTGAGATCACACAATATGCATGTGCATAATAATCACTTCATGTTATCTCCCCTCCAATCTTTTCCCTATGTTTACATCATCTTTCTTATCCAATGCATGGCTTCCTCTTAAGGGCACTTCTTGTTGTTGTTATTTGCTGTCGAGTTGGACACGACTCATGGTGACCCCTCCTTGCTTTTCCAAGGCAGTATCACTATGGAAGTAGATTGTCCAACCTTCCTTCTGAGGAGTGGATGGTGGGTTTGAACCACCCAGATGTCAGCTTCTCTGATTTTCAGCCTAAGTTTACTTCTGACACATGGTGGCAGAACTGGATGCCATCAATGTCAAACAATGCTTGTATATTTTTTTATAATGACACTTTCCTGATGACATGTCTTCTGAGATCAAGAACTGTCCTTTTCACTAGGAGAACCACCAAAACTAACACAATCTAGGCATGTAGTCAGTGCTCAATGAATGATTATTAAATGAATGCCAACATCACTAATTTCCTCCAGACACATACAAAGGCATCTTCTTTCCTATTCAGATTTTTCTTGATATTACCCCATCACCTAATTTCTATTTTTTTAAAAAAAATTCTATACTATTGGTTCTGCTAGTTTGTTTCTAAAAACAATATCTATGTATGGTATTGACAAGTAGTGTTTGTTACTGAATTAAGACATAAGACAAAGCTGACACATTCTCTGCTAATATCCATTACCTTTACTGTTGACCATAGAGGTAACTGGCTTTTCTTGTGTTATCCGCTCAGTCAATGAGTACTTCAAATTCCATTTTGCTTCCTTGAGGTATCAGTCTTTAAGATAATAAAATCATAGGCCAGGTTTGCCATACTACATGTGGTTCCATAGCTCCTGTATTAGATTTATTCTCAGTTGTCAAATATGACTTATAATAGAAGTTCCTTAAATGTTTTTAATTAATGTTTCTCAAACTTGTGAACTTTTCCACATGAATTCTCCGAGAGATTTGAGTGAAATTATTTTAAGAATGGATTCAATACAATGTTTAATATATTCTCTATTGGATTGGCTATATAGTCAACTAAAACCACTGGTCCAGTTCTCACATGTATGCCAATATCTATGAGAAGTTCATGATTTCTTGAGAATTAGAACTCTGAAAGATAACAGGTGCACACAGGGAACAACCTCAATGGATCACATAAAATCCTATCTCAGAGCCCAACATCTTTCAATTCCATTCTCTTCAACTCACAGACACAAAATGCTTCACTGTGATATTAAACTCAGTCCTTCAGAATCTGATAAATATTAGATGTGCAATAATAAATGTTATTATTTCATGAGGAAACAATCTTACCTAGATAATAAAAGTAAATTTCTGGTAAATTATTTGTTTGAATTGTGACAATTTCTTTTTTCCCCATCTTTCAAATATTTTACATTTATAATGCCTCTAGGGATCTCCAAGAAGATACTACCTAAGATCTTCTTTTGTCTGAGGCTGTAGCACATGGTGCTACTGCATGACAATCAGATAATTTGAAGTTTGGATGACCTCTCTTAATTACTGCTATTAGTGACTTTAATGCTCTTTTATGGCTTAAATACTTACTAATAGTTTCTGTTTGGTTTATGATCATAAACATTTTGAAGATGGCAAAGTTGAAAATGAATGTGCAGTGAAGACTGATGTGGACTTCTGGTCACTCTCGGTTAGCTTACTCACATGCAGCTCAGTGAATTTGTGGAGTTTTCT
>NW_006922646.1:166800-167411 GCF_000298275.1 Orycteropus afer afer
ATAAAGTTGCACAGTAATGTATCAAACAGTGTTTCTTTGTTTTTCATAAGGATTTCCCTGGCCAATTCTTTGAGAAGTGGATGGCCTCCTCCTTCTTCCTAGTCTGTCTCAGTCTATAAGCTGGGCTAATACCTGTGCACCATGTGCATCCTGCTGGGTTTGAAACACCAGTGGCTCAGCCTCAATACTCACATCAACATGTCACCACGGTAGGACAAACCAAGAGACAAGTTTGTCTCCCTGTTGGAAACCTCTGTTACCATGCTTACCTGGGTCCCTGAGGCTGACTCCTCCTCTGTTCAGATTCCTGAGCCTTTTAATCCCCTTTCTCTTGCTCTCCTGCCCTGCTGCTTTGGGTGTGCCTGAGTTCCTCTCCTCCCCTGGATCCCTGCGGTGGACTACTCCTTTGTCCTGGTTCCTGGCTTTTAATCCCCTTTTTCCTGCTCTCCCGCCCTGCTGCTATAGCTCAGGCATGCCTGAGTTCCCTTTCCTCACTGGATCCCTGTGGCTGACCATAAAATATACTTCAAGTAATTTAACTTTTTTCCTGGTTACTGGTTAGAAGTGGTATTATTTATTTTTTAAATAAATATCTTAGCTTTATGTGTGTA
>NW_006922646.1:167749-174422 GCF_000298275.1 Orycteropus afer afer
ACGGCAAAACAACAACAACAACAACAAGATTTTTTACAATAATGAACTAACACCATATTTGTCCTTCTGTAATTGACTTATTTCAGTCAGTAAAATGTCCTCCAAATTCATCTCTGTTGTTCAGGGTTTTGAAGAATCCACATTATTCTTTAGTGTTGCATAGTGTTCCATTGTGAGTATATACCATAGTTTGGTTATCCATTCTTCTGTTGATGGGCACGTAGATTATTTCCATCTTTCTCAATTGATGTCTCTGATTCCCTGTTTACAATCTTGTAGGCTTATTTACTTAGGATACTTCCATAACTGGGTTGGTTTGTGGAACATCATGTGTGTTAATGGTCAGTTGTTTTTTGCCGTTCTTTTCTGTCCATAGGACTCACTTTAGTATCTCTTGTAAGGTTGGTTGGTTTTAACAAATTCCCTTAATTTCTGCTTCTCTAGAAATTTCCTAATTTCACCATCATAGTTGAGGGACAATTTTGCTGGGTATATAATTCTTGGTTGGAAATTTTTTTTCTTTCAGGGTTTTATATATACAATTCCATTGTCTTCTGTCCTCCATGGTTTCTGCCAAGAAATCCAAGCTTAGTATTATTGGTTGCCCCTTGAAGGTAACTTTTGGTTTTTCCCATGCTATTTTCAGGATTCCTTCTTTGTGTTAGGTTTTGTTGAATCTGATGATGGTATGTCTTTGTGATGTTCTTTTCAGGTCTGTCTTGTTTGGGGTCATTGGACTTCTTGAATGGATATATTCTCATTTTTCATTATACCTGGGAAATTCTCTTCCAACAAATATTTGACAATTTTCTCTGTGTTTTCACTTCTCTCTTCTTGTTCTGGAGTTCCGATTAAACATAGGTTATCCCTTGTGATGGTATCCTACATGGTCCTTTTTCTTTCTTCATTTTTTTTTTTTTTGGTGATATTTTTTTATTTGATCCCTTTCCAAAGAAGTATTGAGGTATTTGTCTTCAATCTCAATAATTCTGTCTTCCATTGGTTCAATCCTACTCTTTGCCCATTCAATGTGTTATCTATTTCTGAGAATTTAGTATTAATCTGGATTTCTATCTGTAGATTTTGTATCATTTCTAATTTTTCATTTATTTTGTCATTTTGTTCTTGTATAGTCTCTTGAAAGTGTTCCTGGGTTTTCTTGGCATTTTCCTCAATTTTGTCAATGTTTTCTTTGATGTGTCTTTCAATCTAAAATCCAGTGTGGCCACCACTTGTCAAATGGCTGCAACCTCAGTCACTTTAAAGAATGAATATGGATGCTTCTTGTAAACAATCAAAATGACTGTGCCCTCTGGACAGCTGAAAGTCCACAGTTCAGGTTGTCTCTCTCATTGCTCTTTCCCTTCTTAGTCATAGGCCACCAGCAAAGTTGTCCCTGCAGCCCTTGATGACCAGAGCTGATCTTTAGGTCAATTCTCACGTCCTAACACCACTTGGAAATATTCAAGCTGTTGGTGCCATCAGAGTAGCTGACAGCTTCATCCGTCTCCACACACATTTTTTCATGCAGGCTTTTCCACTAGTTAGTACCTAATCCACTTCTGTACACTTCCTTTCAATGTCAGGGCTCCAAGGTTATCTTCTGTATCTCTTGAAATTGGGTTCTCTGTTCTTTGTTGAAGAGCGTCTTTTTTTGCTTATCTGCATATTCCGCCATCTCTCTGGAAGTCATCAGTATTGATTCTTTTGAATATCATTATTTCTCCCTTCATTTGAGATGGTTTGTTTTGGAGAAAGTAATGTGCACTTCTGCACCAATATTTTATAAGGTAAAGTTAAGCATGAAGTCATGCTTAGATTTCCTGAAACGAGTATTCTCCTCTTTTCTTAGTGAGGCTTATCATTGTCAAAGAGGTTTTTTTATAAGGCAAGCAAGGAGTGATTTGATAATGCTTGGTATAGAACATAGGACTAAGTATGGATTGAGTAGAGACAAAATAGGATGGAAATGTAACAAAATATGATTGGTGACCTTGATGTCATTATTCCTCTAATTGTTTGAGAGGAATAGAACACGTTTGATTAACTCTTTAAAAGCTTCTTTGACTTGTTTGTTCCTCAGGGTGTAAATAAATGGGTTTAACATGGGGGAAATGGAAGTGATTAGTATTGTCACCCCCTTATTAATCACCATTTCGTCTTTTGCTGAAGGTTTGGTATAGACAAAGATGCAGCTGCCATAGGAGATAGAAACCACAATGATGTGGGAAGAACAGGTGGAAAAGGCCTTTTTCCTTTGTTGGGCAGAGGGGAATCTTAGAATAGTTCTGATGATATATATATAGGACAAAACCACACACACGAGAGTCATGATAAAGATCATTACAGAGCAGCCAGGAACCATCTGCTCTATGATCCATGTATCTGTGCATGAGATCTTCAGGATAGCATTTATATCACAGAAAAAGTGGTCAATGATATTAGATTCACAGAATTTCAGACCCAATGCCAGGGTAAGTGGTGGGAATATGATCAACAAAGTAGTTAGCCAGCAGCTTAAGATAAGCTTTATGCAGGCCCGGTGGTTCATGATGGTCATGTAATGCAGGGGTTTGCAGATGGCCACATAACGATCATAGGACATGGTGGCCAGGAGGAAAAATTCTGTTATTCCAAACAGGTATGTGAAAAACAGTTGGCTTATGCAAGCATTATAAGTAACGGTCCTGTCACCTGTTGCTATGCTGTATAGGAATCTAGGAATGCAGGCAGAGGTGAAAGAGATTTCTATGAAGGAGAAATTTTGGAGAAAAAAGTACATGGCAGTTTTAAGGTGGACATCCACTAATGTGAGGAAAATGATGGTGAGATTTCCACTTACACTCAACATGTAGGTGACCAGCAGAAATATAAAAATCAGAATCTGCAGTTGTGGATCTTCTGTAAGTCCCAGAAGGATGAATGTGGTTAGTGTTGTACGGTTTCTCATGTCTGGCTCCTGACTTCTGCCCAATCTGTGTGTAAAATTCAGAGACATAATATTTGAGAAGAGGTATGGATAATTTTTTCTGTTGGGTTTTGGTTAGGTAACCAGGCAATTCATTTGCTTGAGTTGATAATGAGTATTTTAGAAACATTCATACTATCAACTCTCTCAGTATGTCATTCAAATGGTTTGAAATGTGGATTTCAAACAGTTTTTACCTTAACATATAGTAAGATGCACATTTTACATTGTAATTCACACACTGATATGCACATAATCACGTATATCTGAAACAAAATAGCACAAATATTACTAACCTTTAGAATGCCCTCCACCACTTGTCTGTCAGTTTGTTGTACTATATTGACTTGAATGTTGCTGTAAGGCTGGAAGCTATGCCACCAGTATTTCAAATACCAGCAGGGTCACCTATGGGTGACAGGTTTCAGTAGAGCTTGCAGAGTAAGAGACTGGGAAGAAGGATAAGGCCATCATATTCTGAAAGAAATTTCCAATGAAAACCTTATGAAGAGTAGTGAAACACTGTCCATTCTGTTACTGGAAAACATTATGAAGAGCCATGAAACATTGTCTGATATAGTGCCAGAAGATGAGACCTTCAGGTTGGAAGGAACTCAAATTACAAATGGGAAAGAGCTGCCTCCTTAAAGAAGAGTCAACCTCAATGATGTGGTTGGAGTAAAGCTTTTGGAACCTTCCTGTGCTGTTATGGCATGATTAAAAATGGGAAGAAACAACTACAAACATTAATTGATAATTGGAACATGAAATGTACAAAGTAGGAATCCAGGATAATTTAAAGTTACCAGAAATGAAATCGAATGCATAAAGATTGAAATCCCAGAATTTGTGAGCTGAAATGGTTTGGTATTGGCCATTTTGAATCCGACAGTAATAGAGTCTACTGTTCTAGGAATGACAAATTGAAGAGGGATGGCATCACATTCATCATCAAAGAGAACATTTCAAGATCTATCCTGAAGTATAATGCTGTCAGTAATAGGATAACATCCATACACCTAAAAGGAAGACCAGTAAATACCACTACTTTTAACTTTACACAACAATCACCGAAACAGAAGATGAAGAAATTTTTTGCAATTTGAATTCACTAAATATGGAATCAGTATGTATTTGTAATTATTGGTGATTGAAAGGCAAATGTTGGAAACAAAAAGAAGCATCAGTAGTTGCAAAATATAGACTTGGTAATAAAAATGGCACCAGACAGCGCATGATAAAATTTTGAAAGACCAACAACTTATTCTTTGCCATGTCCTTTTTTCAACAACATAAGCAGTGACTATGCACATGTTCCTTGCCAGATGGAATACACAGGAATCAAATTGACCACATCTGTGGAAAGAGGCAATGGAGAAGCTCAGTATCATCAGTTGAAACAAGGCAAGGAGCTGACTGTGGAACAGAGCATCAACTGCTCATATGCAAGTTCAAGTTGAAGATGAAGATAATGAACACAAGTCCATGAGAGCCAAAATATGACCTTGAGTATTCCCACCTGAATTTAGAAATCATCTGAAGAATAGATTTGACATATTGAACACCAATGTTAGAAGACTAGACAAGTTGTGGATGACATAAAGAACATCATACATGAAGAAACCAAAAGGTCATTAAAAAGATAATAAAGCAAGAAAAAAAATGGGTATCAGAAGAGACTCTGGAACTTGCTCTTGAACAGAGAGTAACTACAGTGAAAGCAAGAGGTGTTGAAATAAAAGAGCTGAACAGAAGATATCAAAGGGTGCCTCAAGAAGACAAAATAAAGTGTTATAAGGAGCTATGCAAAGATCTGGAATTTGAAAACCACATGGGAAGAACATGTTTGGCATTTCTCAAGCTGAATCAACTTAAGAAAAAATTTAAGCCTCAAATTTCTGTAATGAAGAATTGTATGGGCAAAACATTAATAGTGCATGAAGCATCAAAAGAAGATGGAAGGAGTACACAGAGTCACTGTACCAAAAACAATTGATAGACGTTCTGTCATTTCAGAAGGTAGCGTATGATGAACAACCAATAGTATTTATGGAAGAAATTAAAGCTGCATTGAAGGAATTAGTGAAAAACTAGGCTCCAGGGAGTGACAGAAAACCCGTTGAGATGTTTCAACAAACAAATACAGCTCTGGAGGTACTTATTTGTCTATGTCAAGAAATTTGGAATACAGCTACCTGGCCAACTGACTGGCAGAGATCCATGTTTTTGCCCATTCCAAAGTAAGGTGATTCAACAGAATGTGAAAATTATCTAATAATATCATTAATATTACACACATGTAAAATTTTACTGAAGATAATTAAAAAATGTTTGCAGCAGTACATTCACAGTGAACTAGAAATTCAAGCTGGATTCAGAAGAGGATGTGGAATGAGGGATATTGTTGCTGATGTCAGGTGGATTTCAGCTGAAAGCAAATACCAGAAACATGTTTACCTGTGTTTTATTGACTATTGAAAGCCATTTGATTGTGGATCATAGCAAATTATGGATAACACTGTGAAGAATGGGCATTCTAGTACACTTAATTGTGGTCATGAGGGACTTGTATGTAGACCAAGAGGCTGTTGTTCAAACAGAAGAAGGGAATAGTTCATTGTTTAAGATCAGGATGGGCATGCGGCAGGATTGTATTCTCTCACCATATTCAATCAATCTGTATGCTGAGCAATAATTCAAGAAACTGGGCTCTATGAAGAAGAATACAGTATCAGAATTGGAGAAAGACTCATAAACAACCTGCAATATGCAGATGACACAACTTTGCTTACTAAAAGTGAAGAAGACTTGAAGCACTTACAGATGAAGATCAAAGACTATAGTCTTCAATATGGGTTACACCTCAACAAAAATAAAACAAAAATCTTCACAACTGGACCAATAAGCAAGCAACATCATGATAAATGGAGAAAAGATGGAAGTTGTCAGGAATTTCATTTTACTTGGATCCTCAATCAACACCCATAGAAGCAGCAGTCAAGAAATCAGATGTCATATTGCACTGGGTAAATCTGTTGCAAAAGACCTCTTTAAAGTATTGAAGAGTAAAGATGTCACTTTGAACACTAAGGTGCATCTAACTCAAGCCATGGTATTTTCAGTGGCCTCATATGCATGTGAAAGCTGAGCAAAGAATAAGGAAGATGAGGAAGAAATGATGCCTTTGAATTGTGGTGTTGGCAAAGAATACTGAAAGTACCATGGACTGCCAGAAAAAAGAACAAATCTATCCTGGAAGCAATGTATTTGGAATGCTCCTTAGAAGCTAGAATTGGCAGAATTTGTCTCGTCTTCTTTGGTCACATGGTTAGAAGGAATCAGTTCTTGGAGAAGGATATTATGCTCGGTAAAGCAGAGGGTCAGCAAAAAAGGGCAAGGCCCTCAACAAGATGGACTGACACCAGGGCTGCAATGATGGGCTCAAGCACAGCAATAATTGTGAGGATGGTGTAGAACAGGACAGTATTTCGTTCTGTTGTCCATAGTAGGGTCACTATGAGTCAGAATCCACTGATGGCACCTAACAAAACAACTAGAATGCCCTGCCTTCTGAATGTTTCTGTTTTTATATATGTCTTATTTAAAATAAAAACCAATATCATTATATTTATTTACAGCCTACTAATTGGTAATGATCAGTGGTTAAAAGAAAAAAGAGTTTTCTTAAGCATGTTCTTGATGATA
>NW_006922646.1:175291-175984 GCF_000298275.1 Orycteropus afer afer
TTTATGACCAAGATGATGTTTCTCAATCCATGTTGGTGCAATTTAACTTTCTGTTCTCCTGCTGTGGCCAAACCTATAATTAATATAGAAAGGATAATTTCCATATAAGAAGTCATCATTTAGATCTTTCCATGAATTCCTGAAATGTTTTTGCCTTTAATAGATACTCACTAATTCTCCACTTTGGCCAAGAACACAGAGAGATACACAGCTGATTCCCTAACAAGTGAGGAAATGCCCTGGAAAAGATGTACACAATTAAAGAATATAATCCTCATTGTTTTATGATTTCATTCTGTTTTATTTCTGTCTCAAACAAGTTTCCTGTCACTGGTGTTACAATCAGGTACTCTGGTGGTATGGTAACTAAGACACTTGATTGCTAACCGGAAGGCTAGTGCTTCAAATCCGCCAGCCACTCTGCGGAAGGAAGACTGGGCAATCTACTTCCATAAAGATTTACCTCCTCAAAACCCAAAGAGGCTCACTATGAGTCGGAATCAACTTGATGGCAGTGAGTTTGGTTATTTTTTGGGGTGTTCACTGTTACAGTCAGCTCTTCAGGTGTTCGATAGAGTCTCTGGCTTCATGTTCTGCCTTAGCTTCAACAATCTGAAATGATTTTCTCTAATCCTTGAGTTTCTTTGTACTCAACTGTTTATGATATGGCTTGTGAACATACCACTCCACTGA
>NW_006922646.1:176764-179174 GCF_000298275.1 Orycteropus afer afer
ATCTTTCTGGCTGTTAGACATATGCCTCTGGAAGTTTCAGAGTCTCCCAAACTGAATTGATTCAAGATAGAATTTCACGTCTTCTGTATCACTCTTACTTGTTTTCTCACTCCTCATTTGCAAAAACAAAAAACCAAAAGTTAACATTTATAATCTTATTTTTAAAATAGGAAGTCCCTGGGTGATGCAAACAGTTAACACTCTTGGCTGCTGAATGGAAGTTTGGAAGTTCGAGTCTACCCAGAATCATCTAGAAAGAAAAACCTAGCAATCTATTTCTGAAATATCAGCCATTAAAAAACTAATGGAACATGATTCTACGCTGACCTGCCAAGGTTCATAGGTGTCAGTATAGAGTTGACAGCAACATTTTACTTTTAATTTTATTAACCAAAAGTCTCTGTCTGTATTGTTTCCTAGTTTAGCCCTATCTTGAAATTCTATTTACATTGAAGGAAATTTCATTTAATTTTGCTGTTTCCCTGACTCTAATTTGGAGATTTTTTTCTTGCTTGCTTTTTTTTTTTTTGTTTTCTAGCAGTGGTGGAATAGTGGAAAGTGACTCTGTTGTTGTTGTTGTTGTTGTTGTTATGTGCCATCGAGTTGGACCCGACTCATAGCGAATCCTCCTTGGGTTTCTGAGGCAGCATCACTATGGAAGTAGATTGCCCCATCTTCCTTGTGAGGAGTGGCTGGTGGATTTGAACCACCAGCCTACTGGTTAGCAGTCAAGTGCCTTAGGCACTATGCTACCAGAGCTCCTAGGAAAGTGGCTCTAGACCATGCTGTATGGTTTGACAGGTATTGTGGTAACCACTTCACATAGACTGTCTGTCTGAACATCTTATTTAATCACTTGCATTTTCCCCTCCCTCTAATTCATTTTGCTTCCTGATGCTGACTTATATTTGGCGCTTCCGAGTCTTTCCTTTGTTTTCTGGTTAGAGTCTTCAGAGGAGTCTTTCTGAGTCTCCTAAACCTAGTTATGTACCCTCCTATGTGTTTTGTCCCACCATATGCAAATTTGAAGGTGGGAAAATGGATTGAAATTAGAGTTTTTATCTTGTTATACACACAGAACTGGAGGAACGTGAGTCATATATTTAATTCCTGATAAATTTATACTTAGATGAACTTATATAGTTTCTTAGGTGGACTTGACTTTATATGGCTCTGACAGCTCTTCATTTTGTCATATCCCTGGCTCTAATTCAGGTGATTTTTGTTTTGTCTGTGTGTTTGTGTGTATGTAGGAGTTGTGGGCTTTGTCTCTTAAACCACACTGTAATCTGATTACCTAATCTGCATATCAGCATGTACATAATAGTAGCATCTTGGGAAATAATCATCATCTGATTGTTTTACAGAAATAACCTGCCATTTGTGTTTGTCATGTATGCCTCAATACACCTTTAATGAACAAATTAAAATAAAACTATGTTATTATTGTTGTTGTTAGGTACAGTCAAGTTGTTTCGACTGATAGAGACCCCCAGTGACAGAGTAGAACTTCCCCTTGGGCTTTCTTGACAGTAATCTTTAAGGAAAGGAGCTTTGGTATCACAGTGGTTAAACTCTTGGCTGTTCACCAAAATATTGGTGGTTGAAACCATCAGCGCTCCTGAGAAGAAAGATACCACAATCTGTTTCTGTCAAGGTTACAGTATCATCAATTTTATGGAACTGTTCTACTTAATCCTTTCGGGTTGGTGTGAGTCAGAATCCACTTGACAGTAATGCACTTTGTCTAACTTGTTTAAATCTTTATGGACGAACATTGCCAAGTCTTTTTGTTGGAGCCACTGTGTGGGTTGGAACCACCAATGTTTCTGTTAGCAGTACAGCAGTTAATGATTTGCACTACTAGAGCTGCATAACTCAAGATTCCAAAACCAAACTTACTGCTGTTGTGTCAATTAGGTGGTTCAGTGGTTAAGTGCTTATCTGGGAAGCAAAAGTTCTGCCTTACAAACCCACCAGCTGCTGCCCCTGATAAAGAAGTGGCAATCTGTTTCTGTCCAGATTACAGTCTTAGAACTCTATGGGGTAGTTCTGCTCTGTTCTACAGGGTCACTATAATGAACCCAAGATTAGACTCACCAAACTCTCTGCCATTGAGTCAATTCCAACTCATAGTGACCTCCTGTGGGTTTCTGAATCATAAATCTTTATGAAAGTAGATTGCCCTGTCTTCCTTCTGTGGAGTGGCAGGTGAGTTTGAACTGCCTGCCTTCTGGTTAACAGTCAAATGCTTTAGGCTCTAGGCCACCAGATCTCTCCTAAAGTTTTTGGACCAAAAGTTGTCCTGTGGTTGTTCTCAGCCAATATCAAAGAATTATCCTAACATCTATTCAGATGCTTTCCATTTCTTATTCAAGTCTGTCAGTAAATTGAGGAAAAAAAAAAAAAA
>NW_006922646.1:179834-181036 GCF_000298275.1 Orycteropus afer afer
TGACTTACTGATTTCTGTTTATTTGTCTTTAAGAGGACTGACATTTAAAGAGGTGCAGAGATTCTAATTGATCTTCAGATGATAATCAATTATTTCAGGTTGACTCTAGAAATTCTACATTTAATTTAGATGATTTACTTTTGTTGATTCATAAATACAGCCTTATACATGTCTTCAATCAATTCTAAGTCACAAATCCATGCCTCATTTTTTTAAAATACTATGATCAACTATTCACATCCCTTTAATTGAGATAAACCAGATGAAAACTGTTTCTTAGAGAAAATCATGATCTAAGTTTCTAAAAGAGAAAAGAAAAGGAAGTCACAGGCATGTACTTACTCTGAATAGTCCATCATAATTTCAGTTCATTATTTGTCCCTGATTATACGGATTGATAGAGGGATGAAGAATAAGTTTGCAGAGGCTTGTGTGTGGAATCCTGGTCCGTCTTAGTGAACTTATAAGCATCTTTTGGATGATAATTATTTATTTGATACTCTCATTTCCAACATGTGGTCAAGCCTTTCTTACCAAGACATTTGTCTGATTTTGAAATTGTATTTCTATTCAAAGATCCGGTGAATATCAGGAGCTCCCTCCAATTTCAAAAGAGATGCTATTCAACCTTTCTAGTTGAAGTGTGACTTTTTTACAATAACAAGATGGACATTTGTTTGATTTGCCAAACCTGAGGTCAAGTGCATAAACAAGAGTCCTTGGTGACCTAGGTCCAAAGTCTTTAATGAATCAGTGTAATGAACATTTTGCAAGACTGTAAAGTATGTAGCAGTGGAGACAGTGTCCTTAGAGAATTGAACGTGCTGCAATATCTTCCAATATAAACCACATGCACAAAATAAACTGTATCAATACAGAGCAAGCCTATCTTTTCTCTTTACTTCCTATTGTTCCATAACATTTTAGAATGCAGAGTACCATAGCCTTTTATCTGCTTTTGTAACATTTTGTTGTTATTATTCATTATAAATAAAACTTAAATTAAGATAATAAAAATAAGAGTGTTGTTGTTATGTGCTGTCGAATTGGATAATTTAAAGGGATGATTACCTTAAATGTTTCAAGTTACATCTTTTTTTCCTGTGTAAATATGTTCTTGTTATATTCTCAACATGAAGGCCTTCTTTATATGTTGTTTTGCAAGTTAGTAGTCTATTTTAAAAATAAAAAACTTTTTTTAT
>NW_006922646.1:182101-182577 GCF_000298275.1 Orycteropus afer afer
CACCCTGACCATTTCCTCATGCCTTAGTTAACCTCATTGTCTAGCACATTTTACTCATATAATGTTAATGATAGATAAGTTAGATAAGATAAGACGTAAGTCTAGTTTATAATTTCAATAATAGTTTTATAAGTTTTGGAAAGTTAATAGCCCACAGCCATGAGCTGATTCAAGATGTACCCACAATTGTGGGTTTGTCATTCTGCTTTGTCATTATCTCATGTAAGCTGCAATATAGTGTAAAATAAAGAAGGCCACCTCATTATGTGGGGCACATCTTCATCTTGTGTAAGTGTGTCTCCTTCATCTCAGCGACACCACCTCTCCCTCCAGAGACCCACAGCTGAGGCTGGACCTCGGCATTACTGTTCTATTTTAATTATAGACTTAAAATTGTTCATTTTTAAAACAACTGTCAGCAGTGATGGAAAATGCATTCTTATATAAATACGTTTGATTACTTAGACTGGAATTGG
>NW_006922646.1:183575-184117 GCF_000298275.1 Orycteropus afer afer
AGTCTTGATACTACCAAACCACAGGACAGGCCATTAATTCAAGTCCATTAAGAGTCCCAAGATCAGCAGACAACAAGGCAGGCTGCTGAATAACGACTTTGCTATATGCAGAATTCAAGTTTGCTAAAAGCTACAGATCATTCCCAAAGCTTCTCCTTACATACTGCAAGCAGACCACATTCCTAAAGCAGCTACTCAGCTGCTCATGGCAGATTCCGCAGTGGAGTTGATTGCCAGTGTCATCATGGGGAATAACTACCACCAGCTGCCCAACCACACAAAACCATGCCTAGCCAAGTTGACACATAACCTTAACTATCACAGTACAAAATTTGTTTACTCATTCATCCATTTATAGATATATGGATCTTATTATGAATAATGCTGCTGTAATTGTGTGGACAAAAGTTTTTGTTTCTCTTGGGTATATATCTAATGCACTGCCATCGAGTCAGATCTGATGCACAGCAACCCTTCCTTGGGTTTCTGAGGCAATGTCCCTTCAGAAGTAGATGGCGCAAACTTCCTTCTGAAGAGTTGCT
>NW_006922646.1:185627-186778 GCF_000298275.1 Orycteropus afer afer
TTTAGGTTGCTGATCCATTTTGGGTTAATTTTTGTACAGAATGAGGGAGAGATCCAACTTCATTCTTTGGAATGTGGTTAACCAGTTGTTCCAGTATCATTTCTTAAAGAGACTATACTTTTTTCATTAAATGATCTTGGCACCCTTGTGAAAAATCAATTGATCATCTATGTTTGTTTTTATTGTACTTTCAACTCTATTCTATTGGTTTATGTCAATTCGTATGCCAAGGTGCTTGTGTGGCACAAATGGTTTGTACTTGATTTCTAATCTAAACATTTGTAGTTTGATCCCACCCAGCTCCTCTGACAAAAAAAAGCCTGGTAATCTGCTTCTGTAAATATCAGAGCCAAGAAAACTCTGTGGAGCTCTTCTGTTCTGTAAGACATGGCAGTGTCTTAATTGGAATTGACTTGACTGCAATGGGTTTATCCATAGGCCAGTACCACACTGTTTGATTGGTGCAGCTTTGTATTAAATTTTAAAATTGAGAAGTGTGATTTTTCCAACTTTTTCTTCTTTTTCAAGATTGCTATGACTTTTGGGACCCTTTTCAATACTATGTGAATTTGAAGTTTATCTTTTCAATCCCTGCAAATAAGTCATCTGGGATTCTGGTAGGGGTTGTGTTGAATCAGTAGACTAGTTTGCTGAACATTGCAATTTTAATGGTGTTAAGTCATTCAATTAATTGCATAGATGACTTTCCATGAATTAGATCTTTATGAATTTCTTTCAGTAATATTTTGTAGTTTTCATAGTATAGGTTTTACACTTTCTTTGTTAAATTTACTTCTACTCATTCCTATGTATTTTATTCTTTCTGATGCTATTGTGATTGGAATTGGTTTCTTAATTTCATTTTAAGATTGTTCATTGTGAATTTATAAAAATGGAAACACTCTTTTATAATCATGCAACCCTGTATCTTGAAACTGCAACTTGTTTATTAGTTATAATTATTTTTTGCAGAATCATTACAAGTTTTTTTTTTGTTTTGTTTTGTTTTGTTGTTGTTAGATGCCGTCAAGTCAGCTCTGACTCACAGCGACCCTATGTACAGCAGAATGAAACACAGCCCGGTCCTGTGCCAGACTCACAATCCTTGCTACACCTGAGCCCATCAATGCAACTACTGTGTCAGTCCATCT
>NW_006922646.1:187438-187960 GCF_000298275.1 Orycteropus afer afer
CAGTCTTCCATACCCATTGTCCAGTTCTCACATGCATATGAGGCAATTGAAAATGCCATGGCTTGAGTTAGGTGCACCTTTGTTTCCAAGGAGACATCTTTGCTCTTCAGGACTTTAAAGAGGTCTTTTGCAACAGATTTGCCTAGTGCCATATGTCTGCTGCTTCCATTGGTGTTGATTGTGGAACCAAGTAATATGAAACCTTTGACAACTTCAACTTCTTCTCCATTTATCATGAAGCTGCTTATCAGTCCAGTTGTGAGGATTTTCTTTTCATCTACATTGAGATGTAATCTATACTGCAGACTGTAGTCTTTAATCTTCATCAGTAAGTGCTGCAAGTCATCCTCACTTTCAGCAAGCAATGTTGTGTTCCCTGAATATCACAGGCTGTTAATGAGTCTTCCTCCAATCCTCATGCCATGTTCTTCTTCATATAGTCCAGCTTCTCAGATTATTTACTCAGAACACAGGTTGAATGTTGTTGTTGTTATATACCATCCAGTGGACCCAACTCATAGC
>NW_006922646.1:188674-190282 GCF_000298275.1 Orycteropus afer afer
ATGAGCTCAGGTATAGCAAGGATCATAAGGCTGGCACAGGACTGGACAGTGTTTTGTTCTGCTGTGCATAGGGTCGCTAGGAGTTGGAGACGACATGACAGCACCTAACAACAACAACATACAAATGTATATTCTGGATATTTCATATAAGTGGGTTCATGCTTTAATTGCTCTATTGTGATTGACTTATTTCACTCAGTATAATGTTTTCATCCATGTTGTAGCATGTATCAGAAATGTGTTTCACTTTATGGCAGAGGAATACTCCATTGTTTATATATTCCACATTTTGTTTATTTATTCATCTGTTGATGAACACTTAGGACATTTCCATCTTTTGGTTACTGTGAATAATGCTTCTACGAATATTGGTGTATATGCGTCTGTTTGTGTTCCTGCACTCAATTCTTTTGAGTATATTCCTAGATATGGAATTGCTGTATTACATGGTAATTTTATATTTAATATTTGAGGAACTGTGAGACTGTTTTCCACTGTGGCTGTTTCATTTTACATTCCCATCAGTAATTTAAAAGGGTTCTAATTTCTCTACATCCTCAGCAAGACCCCTCGTTATCTGTTTTTATAATCATAGCCATCTTAGTGAGTAGGAAACAGCATCTCATTGCAGTTTTGATTGGCAATTTCCTATTGACCAATGAAAGAGCTTTGGTGGCTGTTCTGGTTACCTGGTGCCACTCTGACAAGAATATACCACAAATGGGATGCCTTGAACAAACAGGAGTTTATTCTCTTATAGTTCGGATCGCTATAAGTCTGAGTTCAAAAAGCCAGGCACTAGGGTCTGTGTGAAAGCCCATCAGCATTGGGTTTCAGCTCTGCCTCCAGCCCCCCAGCCCACTGAAGCTAGGGGCTTTTCTTCATTCAAACAGCTGCTGGCTGCTGAGGTTGCTAAGCCCAAGGTTGACAAGTAAAAAGACACAGTCCTGATGTTACCAAATCAGACGGCAGGCCATTAATTGAAGTCCATTATAAGTCCCAAGGTTGGCAGAGCATGGCGGGCTACTGAACAACGACATGGCTACATGCAGGGTCCAAGTGTGCCATAAGCTACAGACCATTCTCAAAGCTGCTTCTTATATATGGGAAGCAGACCATATAACCAAAGCAGCAACTCAGCTGCTTGTGGTAGATCCCACCACAGAGTTTATTGCCAGTCTCATCATGGGGAATAACTGCCACTAGCTGCCCAGCCACTCAACCAGACCCAGCCAAGTAGACACAAAAACAAGCACAGTGGCCTGCTGTTTAAAAGATTGGACTGCTAACCTAAAGTCTGGCAGATGGAAACCACCTGCTGCTCTGTGAGAGAAAGGTGAGGCAGTCTGGTTCCATAAAGATTTACAACCTTGGAAACACTATGGGTCAGTTCTGTTCCACCTATACAGTGGCAGTGAGCTAGAATTGACTCAATGGCAGTGGCTTTAATGACTAATGGTTCTGATCATATTTTCATATGCTTTTTGGCCACATGTATTTCTTCTTTGGTGAGCTGTCCATTCAAGTCATCTGATGAGTGCTATCTTTGAAAGGTTTGATTTTAGGCACTGCCTTGCAGATGGACAGAGTTGATCTCTGTGGCCAGAA
>NW_006922646.1:206976-208362 GCF_000298275.1 Orycteropus afer afer
AGCTTCCTTGTATTGATAATACCATATAGTTATTTGGAGTAGATTCTCTGTACCCAGATTGACACAGTTCCATGCCTGGCTTTCCCATTTATTACCTAAGGTTCAAATTCTATTGAATTATATAATTTATCTGTGCCTCAGAGTTTAACTTACAAAGTGAGAGTAATAATAATATCTACCATAGAAGATAATTAGAAGGATTAAACTTTTAAAACTGTACCTAGAAATTTGTAAGCATTTATTGTATGATTCCTAATACTGTTGTCTGGCCTACACTGACTTTCTGTAGCTCCTCATCAATCAGTCCTCAACCTAGTGCAATATAATTCTGAACCAATGTTTTACTAAAAATTTTTTGCAAATGTTCCTAGTAATGTCTATTCTGTTAAATAAACCCTGCATGTGACCCCCTCATGAGCATTCAACTCTTTTGACTAAAACCTCTGCACAAAATGATCTGATAAATTAGCTCCAATGGTATATTATGCATATTTTTACTCTTATATTTCAGTTGCTTCTTAATCCTCCTTTACTTTTTAAAATACGTGCATTCTGGGGGTTAGGTCATCAATTCCAATGACTTCAGGTAGAACCTGTATAGCAACAATTGTACTCTCTGTATTTCTAGTAATGATCTCCTTCTTCTGGAATTCAATTATATATAGCTACATATACTTCACAGTCAGCACGTGCAAAGTTGATGCCATGGACTTTTGCATCCCTATTCTTTTTCCAATGTTCCCCCATTAGTAAGACTATTTGGTTGCAATAATTGAATAATTGAGATTGCACAATATATCACATACATTATAATCTTTTCCTTGGGAACACCTGTCTGGAGCCTTCTGGTTTCCAGTCCTTTATCTATGCCTGCTCCATCTTTCTTATCAAATACTTGGATTCATGTTGAGGACACTAGTTTCTCTGATTTTCATCCTCAGCTTCACTTCTAAGACCTGGTGGCAGGATTGGATGCTACCAATATCAAACAATGCTTATTTTTTTATAGTGGCACTTACCCTAATAACAATAGTCTTCTGAGATCAGGAAATAATTCTTTTCACTAGGATAACCACTAAAACAAACACAATCTAGGCATGTAGTCTGTGTTCAATACATGATTATTAGATGGATGCCAACATCACTAATTTCCTCCAGATACCTATAAAGATACATATTTTAAAAATCTATGCCTATGTATCCGTTATTATTTTTTTAAATATTTGATTAATTAATTGTATTGAACAGTGTATTGTTACTGAATTAAGTCATAGGATAAGGCAGATAAATTCTTTATTAATATCCATTAGCTTTATTGTTGAGTAAAGAGATAACTAACTTCTCTTCTTTACCTTATCTGCTCAGTAAGTGAGTACATGGATTTCC
>NW_006922646.1:209210-210243 GCF_000298275.1 Orycteropus afer afer
TGATGCTGCCTCGGCAACCCAAGGAGGGGTGGCTATGATTCGGGTCCGACTCGATGGTACATAACAACAACAACAACTGGTAGCATAGTGCCTAAGGCACTTGACTGCTAACCAGAAGACTGGCGGTTCAAACCTACCAGCCACTCTCAGAAGGAAGGATGGACAATCTACTTCCGTAGTGATACTGCCTCGGAAACCCAAGGAGGGGTCGCTATTAGTCAGGTCTGAGTGGATGGCACATAACAACAACAACTTTTAATTACTACTGTTAATGATGATAATGCATCAGTGACAAACCAAAGCCAAACTCACTGCCAACCGGTCGATTCCAACTCATAGCAACTTCCTTTGGTTTTCCATGGTGGTAAATCTTTACAGAAGTAGGTTGCCCAGTCTTCCTTCCATGGTGTGGCTGGTGGGTTTGAACTCCTTTATGGCTTAACTAGTTACTGATACTTCCTGTTCACTTTGTGACAACAAACATTTCTAAGATTGCAAAATTGAAAATCGTTGTGCAGTAAAGTCTTACATGAACTACCACTCACTCTCCCAAAGCTCACTCCTGTGCAGCCTAGAGAATTGATAGTTTTCTACAAGTAACATAGTGAAAAAATTACTCCTCAATAGGATATCTGTCATTTATGTGTAGGGAATAGTTTGTCGTTTATCTTTAATATATACTAATTTTGAAAAGAAAAATTTTTCAAAAAGAGTTATGTTAGAAACAATTTCTTTGGTAGAAAAAAAATGATGTTTATAACTCTTTGATCTGAAGAAGTTTATTATACTACCAATTTGATGTATCATTTGCATAAAGATAAGCTGAAAGATTTGAATGTCTTTTATGACACAAATTTAAACTTACTAAAGAATTTTGTGTGTATTGAAAAAATTAAAAAATATTTAACAAGCATCATTAAATGGAATGACCATAAAGAAGAGTCAGCATCTGTAACATCTGCCACAGAGAGCCAGAATCAAAATTTAAAGGGCCAGTGTAATTTATTTTTATTTATAGTTGGAAATTATAAGA
>NW_006922646.1:212532-213588 GCF_000298275.1 Orycteropus afer afer
GATTAGCAGTCAAATGTGTAAGGCACTAATTCACCAGAGCTCCCTGTATATTATCTAGTTGCAGTAATTATTTTCATTTATGATTGACATTATATCAATGATATAAATGCATATAAGTTCATTCCATCTTACTTTTATCTTTGTATACTGTTTATGATATAAATCTTTCTCCATTTCAGTACAGTAAGGATATCATAGAATGTTCCTTGATGTCATCTTGATGACTCTCTGGAGAAGTAGGTACATGTTTTGGAACAAACAGATCTTTTAAATTCAGTACAACAGGTTTCAAAGCCTTAATCTACCACTTTTCAGCAATAGTTAACTTCTCTAAACTCTGATTTCTGCATGCATAATTATAACAATTACTTGTAGGGTTATTTCCGGGTAATCTGTATTGTAGATTTTCAATATGATTTTGGTTTTCATCCTCACTATTTCATTCAGAAATAAAACAAAACAAAAGCACTTTAGCAGACTAGTTATCATTAACCATGCCTTTCTTTTTTTCTTTTGTTCAAAGGTAAATTGCAAATGTTACCTTTGCAGGTTTTGTGTACGTTTTTCACATAATAAGTTTTAGTTTGCATTGTCAGAAGTGTCAATCACCAGGTTGCCATGGGTACACAAATAGCTGTCTATTATGTAGGTAATATTTGGCTAGGTGATAGGTGTAAATCATGCTAGAGTTTGGCATACAAAACAGACGATCTCTATGACATTTACTATCTAGAGTAGAATAAAGACATGTAAACAGGAAATTGCAGTTTGGTAAGTGTTACAGAAGCAGAAGATTAATATGTGACAGGAGTGTGTAGAAAGGAAAACTCAATTTATGCTGGTGACAGTGTTGGTGGTGGAGGGGTAGAATGAGGTCAGAGAAAGATGCATGATGGGGAATCCCATTTGAAACAAGACTTGTAGGATCAGTTGGGGTAGCACAGTTCAAAAATGAGAAGAATATTACTACTGAATAGAGTTGAATTGAGAAGAATAATGAATAATGATGAAGTTTAATATGTTGGACCACAGCAGTGGTAAATAGTGAAAAATATA
>NW_006922646.1:214537-214986 GCF_000298275.1 Orycteropus afer afer
TGGGGTGGTGTGGTAGTTAAGGTCAGGTATCAACTTGGCTGGGCAGCTGGTAGTAGTCATTCCCTATAAAGACTGGCAATCAACTCTGTGATGGGATTTAGGTTAATCCTGTTGGGGCAACACAGGTGGAATGTATCTTGAGTCCTGCCTTGCTGGAGGGTATAATTCAAATCACCACCCTTAGCTTCCCTGAGGGTATACCTAGGAATCTCCGGGGAAGATTTGCTCTCCTCTTGCTCCAGCTTTGTGTCTTGGATCATCCTCATCTCACCCTTGGATTTGGGACAGGAGCCATCATCTGATCTGCTGATCAAGGTTCATCAAACCCTGAGAGTTGGGAGGATCCGCCAGCCCTACTCATGGACCTGGGACTCGCCAGCCTGCCATCCTCCACCACTACTATGTGAGACGAACCCTTGGGTGTCTGTGAGTTCTGTGAGGCGTTACAG
>NW_006922646.1:215757-219134 GCF_000298275.1 Orycteropus afer afer
GACCTTCAGGAGAGGATTAGCATCACAGAAAAAGTGGTCAATGACAGAATCACAGAATTCCAGATCCAGTCCCAGACCAAGAGGTGGGAATATGATTCACAAAGCAGTTATCCAGCAGTCAAAGATAAGATTTTTGCTGGCCCTGTGGTTCATGATGTTCATGTAATGCAGGGGTTTGTAGATGGCCATGAATCGATCATGAGACATAGTGGCCAGGATGAAAAATTCTGTTACTCCAAACATGTCTGTGAAAACAATTGACTTGCACAAGCATTATAGGTAACGGTCCTGTCACTTGTTGATATATTGTATGGGAATCTAGGCAGGCAGAGGTGAATGAGATTTGTAAGGAGGAGAAATTTTGGAGAAAAGAAATACATGGCAGTTTTAAGGTGGGCATCCACTGATGTGAGGAAGATGATGGTCAGCTTTCCAGTTACACTCAACATGTAGGTGATCGGTAGAAATATGAAAATCAGAATCTGCAGTTGTGGGTCTTCAGTCAGTCCCAGGAGGATGACTGTGGTTAGAGCTGTATGGTTTCTCATGTCTGGCTCCTGACTTCTGCCCAATCTGTGTGTAAAACTGAGCGACATAGGTTTGAGAAGAGGGTGCGGAGAATTTTTCTGGTAGATTTTGGTTATGTATTTTACATGTATTTGTATGAGTTGCTAATGAGTATTTTAGAGATATTCATACTGTCAATTCTTTTGTTATGTCATTCAACTGGTTTGAAATCTACTTATCAGTCTCAACCATACATATGGTAAGATATACATTTTATATTGTAATTCATGCACATACACATACTGATATATATCTAAAAAATAGCACAAAAATTATTATCCCTTAGAATGTTCTTCCCTCTGAATTTTTCTATTTTTGTGTATGTCATTTAAAGTAAATACAAATATCATTGCATTAATTTACAGCTTGCTAATTGGTTGTGACCATTGGCTTAAAAAACTGAAATTTTTGCAGATATTTTTAATGATAATATTGCCCAAAGAATAACAGGATCTTATTCTCCATGATATTTTGAAAAATGCAGTCTATCCTTTTAATTAACACAGGACTGGATTTATCCACATCACATATTTTCTCCCCAGGAATAATAAGATCATGAGTCCTAAACCAAAACCAAAAACAAGCCTACTCTCATGGAGTTGATTCTGACTCCTAGGGACCTTATAGAACAGGATGGAACTGCTCCAGAGGGTTTCCAAGGCTGTAGGAGCTCTGGTGGCCTAGTGGCTAAAGCATTTGGCAGTTCAAATCCAACAGCTGCTCCACTGGAGAAAGACAAGGCAGTCTGCTTCCAAAGAGTTGCAGCCTTGGAAAGCCTGCTGGTAATTCTCCTCTGTGCAACAGGATCAGTGTGAGTGGGAATCAACTGGGTGGCAGTGGGGAAATCTTTATGGAAGCAGACTGCCTCATCTTTCTTCTGCAGAGCAAGTGGTGGGTTCAAACCACACACTTTTTGGGTAGCAGTGAAATGCTTTATTCACTACACCACAAGGGCCCCTTTCATAGCTATTAGGGTACCCTTTATTTACAAGAATGTTTTCCTACCCACAAATGGAAATTTTTCAGTTTAATTTATCTGCTTGAACCTTTTTTTTTTTTCCTCCTGGAGAAATTGTTAATGTATAGGGGTGCTTATGACCCTCAAGATGTTTCCAAATCCCTGTTGTAGCAATTTAGCTCTCTGTTTGATTGCTATGTCTCCTAAACCTAATTAAGTACCTTCCTATGTGTTCAGTTACACCTTATCCATAATAGAAGGTGTAAAAAATGTATTGAAATCAGGATTTTTATCTTGTTTATTGTCAGTCATAGAACTGGAAGAGCCTGCAACATAGACTTAATTCTTGGTAAATATTTTCCCTTATACCTAGATCCTACGCCACCAGAGCTCCCTATGCCCAAAGCAAATTATATAGTTTTTTCAGTGAACTTCAGTGATTTTAAAACACCTCTCAGAATTCCTAATTTTGCCATATTCCTGGCTCTAATTTAGGTGAATTTTGTTTTGTTTGTGTGTGTCTCTGTGTTGGAATTGCAGTGTTTTTCTCTTAAATCATACTATAAACTTAGTACCTAATCAGCATACCAGCATGTACATAATACTTGCATTAAAGCAAAAAATTATTGTCTGACTTCTGTTTGTTTTACAGAAATAGCCTGCTATTTGTGTTTGCCATGTATGCCTCCTCAATATACCTTTAATAAACAAATTAAAGTAAAAACATGTTGTTATTGTTGTTGTTAGGTACAGTCAAGTCATTGTGACTGATAACAACCTCATGTGACAGAGTAGAATTGCCTCTTGGGTTTTCTGGGCAGGAATCTTCATGGAAAGGAGCTCAAGTATCACAGTGGTTGAGCTCTTGGCTGCTAACCAAGAGTTTGATGGTTGAACCCACCCAGTGCTCGTCAGGAGAAAGTTGTGACAGTCTTCTTCTGTAAAGACTGTAGTAAACGTTATGGAAGAGTTCTACTCTGTCCTGCAGGGTCACTTAAATTCGAGATTTGGACAAATAGCTGCCCTCTGGGTTTTCTCAGCCAATATGAATTAACTATATCAATATCTACTAAAGTGCTTTCCAATTCTTGTTCATGTGCATCAATAAACTGAGAACAAAATCCTCATACAAACCCCAATTAATTGACTATCTGAAGAGTTTAACTTGGTTATTTCAAATATTCCCTTTCTCCTGACAGTAGGAGTTGGTCTGCACTCACTGTATACTCCTTTCTCTTATTAAATTTCCCAGAATTTGCATTCTCCATTAGGGAGAGATAGGACTGACTTTATGGGTGGTTTAAGGAAGAGCTGGAATGGTTTCAGGACTGGAGAGTCACAAAGGTAATAATAATTAAATGACTAACAAGAGATTAAATAGTTAAAATAGATTGAGTAGAAGACTAATCCACTTGATAGAGAACAAAGGTTTCCTTTACAGTCCATCTACTTCTCTGTTCCTCAATCCAGAGCCACCTATTATTGGTCCCTTACACACTGCCATTGAATTGGGTCTGATGCATAGTAACTTCTCCTTGGGTTTCTGAGGCGGTATCACTACGGAAGTAGATTGCCCAATCTTCCTTCTGAGGAGCGGCTGGTGGATTTGAATTCTCAGCCTTCTGGTTAGCAGTCAAATGCCTTGGGCACTATGCCACTGGAGCTCCTATTTGTCCCTTATACAACCGGGTACTTGCTCCTAAATATTTCAAAAAGAAAATTGACACTATTTTGTGACTGATTTCTGTTTATTTGTCTTTAAGAGGACTAAACATTTAAAGAGGTGCAGGAGTACTGATCATGCGATAATATTAATTTCAGATTTACTGTAGAAATTCTTCATTTATCTTTA
>NW_006922646.1:221129-223963 GCF_000298275.1 Orycteropus afer afer
TTTTTTTTTTTTTTAATTTTAATCTGGATAATTTAAAATGTGTAAGATCCTTTTAGGAAACTGTGTACTATTTCTTTTTGTAGCATTCCATCAGAATTTGAAGCCAATTCTAATAGTTGAAAATGTGTTTGTGATTGTTTACTATTATACAAATATGACTACCTAAGAGCTCTGGTGGCATAGTGCCTAAGGCATCTGACTGCTAACAAGAAGGTTGGTGGTTCAAATCCACCAGCCACTCCTCATAAAGAAGGTTGGGTAATGTACTTCCATAGTGATACTGCCTTGGAAACTCAAGGGAGGTTGTTATTCTTTTTGTAACATTCCATCAGAATTTGAAGCCAATTTTAACAGTTGAAAATGTGTGCTTTTTTTACTATTATAAAAATATGACTACCTAGAAGTGATTATATTGTACAATTTTAATTATAGACTTATGTTGTTCATTTTGAAAAACATCTATCAGCAGGGATGCAAAATTCATTGTTGTACAAATATCTTTGATGCCTTAGACTAGAATTGGAATTACAGAAAGTGTTCTAAAAAGTTAAACTAATTTTTACAATTAAGTCTAGTTTTTGAGAACATTCTCATAATTCTTATTCTTACTCTAGTTTATGGAATTGTGGTCCAGCCAAGTTGACACACAGCTCCAACTATCACACCTACCTATTCCCAGCTCACATGTCTATCTATAAAATCCATTTATAGATTATTTTTATTACTGTTATTGAAGGATTTTGTATATAATTGTATTGACCTTGGTCACCTTCAACTCTTGTGCTCCTCCTTGTGTCTTCCTAGCCTTGATCATTTTGTGCTGACCTCCCCCTTGTATTTTGCCTTTCCTTTCACCAAGTTACCCTCTAGTTAGTGATTTACACTCTCTTCCCCTCCCACTTCTGATAATCCTTAAAGAAAGTTTCTTTCTGTGAGTAAATCTTTTCTTCATTTCTTATAGTGGTCTCATACAATATTTGTCCTTTTGAGATTGACTAATTTCACTCAGCCATTTTGATTGTTTACATGTGGCAGCCATTTTGGATAATTAAAGTGATAGAGGGCTGCTGCAAGAGTCAGGAAAAGTGTCCAGCTTGACGTTTGATCCAGGAACTTTGGACTTGCCAGCTTCTGTGAGTGTTGAGGGAGTCAGGTGGAAGGCAAAAGACTTCTATAAGTGTGTGGGTGGAGAGAGAAACCTCCCCGAGAGCCAGTGCCTAGAATTCAGATTCTAGCCTCCAGAAGATATCCGAGTAACCCCCAAGGACACTCTGGACCTAGACGACTGAAAAGTTGTGACATTCCCCTTGTTACTCTTATACCCCACACCCACTTGGTGAATGGAAGTTCAACCATCCCCCACTCCCACCAACCTTCTGTCCCTGCAGGAACTCCATCCCACTCTGTGTGCTTGGACAGAGCCTGGGTGCCCTGCCTTGCCCTCTCCCAATTTTTTTTTTCTTTTTTTTTTTTCTCTTTCTTTTTTCTGGTTTTTAGTTTGCTTGCTTCTGTCTGTTTTAAAACTACTACTATTATTAATATTTTTGTCCTTTTTACAATTAGTCTTTATTCTTCCACTCCCAGGTCCTAGTAAATTTTTTTTTTCTTCTTTTTTTCCTATGGTTAACCCCATTCCTTGTTTTTCTTTTTGCATTTTTCCCATTTTTTCCTTCATTATTCTCCTTCTCTGTCTTTTTCCTCTTATTGCCCTATCTCAAGATACTGCAGGTTTTCTTGTTTTTTTGCTGACCTTCTTGTTTGTCCAGAGGGTGCAGCCATTTTGATTGTTTATGTGTGACAGCCATTTTGGATATTTAAAGTGACAGAAGGTGCAGCCATTTTGATTCTTTACAAGCGGTGGCCATTTTGGATATTTAAAGTGACTGAAGGTGCAGCCATTTTGAATATCTACAAGTGGCAACAATTTTGGATTTTAAAGTGATATCATTCTCATTCAGATTCCAGGGACCTAAGAACAGGCAGTGAGACAGGAAGCAGGGAGAGAAGAGAAAAGGTAAAGGGGACCAGAACAGATCTAGGAAACAGCTACAGGGACCCAGGTGAAGACAGGGAACCCAGGCCATGCTCCACAAGGAGCGAAGTGGGAAGACAGGGAGAGGACAGAAAAGGCAAAGGGGATAGGAATGGGTTGAGGAGTCAACCACAGGGAGTCAGGTGAGGACAGGGAACCCAGGCCACCCTCCACAAACACCAAGGCAGGAAGCAGGGAAAGGACAGAAAAGGCAAAGGGGACTGGAACAGATAGAGGAGTTAGCTGCAGAGATTCAGGTAAGGCTGGTTGGAGGGGTTTCCAACAGCTAAGGGAGACAAACTTGTCTGTCAGTTTGTCCTACTGTGGTGATGTATTGCTGTGAGTCTTGAGGCTGTTTCACTGGTGTTTCAAACCCAATGGGATGCACCTGTTTCACAGTTACACCCTGGCTTTCAGACTGAGACAGACTACAAAGAAGGAAGAGGCCATCCACTTCTCAAAGAATTGGCCAGGGAAAACCTTATAAATGGCAGAGAAACATTGTCTCATACATTACTATGCAACTTCATGAATAGTCCAGAAACATTGTCCAATACAGAGGAGGAAGAGGAGCCACTAAGCTCAGAAAGCTCTCAAGGAGGACTGGGAAAGACCTGTATTATCAGAGTAAAATCAGCCTTACTCATATGGATAAGGTAAAGCTTTCGAGACCTCCATTTGCTGATGTGGCACCACTCAAATTGAGGAGAAACAGTGGCAAACATCCATTAATAATTGGAACATGGAACGTATGAAGTATGAATCTAGGAAAATTAGAAGTTGTCAAAAATGAAATGGAACA
>NW_006922646.1:228332-229734 GCF_000298275.1 Orycteropus afer afer
AGCTTGTTTTTGTTCTTGAGCTGTAATAATTCTTTTTATGTTCTCTTTGTTAAATCCTTATCAGATATATGATTTCCAAATATTTTCTCCAAGTCTGTAGGGTTACTTTTTAAAACTTTTTATTGTGATTTGATACCACTAGTCTGTCAATTTTTCATACTGTGGGAGCTTTGTGTTGCTGTGGGGCTGGAGGCTTTGCCAACTGTATTTCAAATACCAACAAGGTCACTCATGGTGAGCAGGTTTCAGAGGAGCTTCCAGACTAAGACAGACTGGGAAAAAGGAAGGGGTCATCTACTTCTCAAAGAAGTGGCCAGTGATAACTTTATGAATAGCAGTGAAACACTGTCTGATATTTTACTTGAAAACTTTATGAATAGCCCTGAAACATTCCCTAATATAGTGATGGAAGATGATCCCCTCAGGTTGGAAGGCACTCAAAATATGAGTAGGAAAGAGCTGCTTCCTCAAAGTAGAGTTGACTTTAATGACATGGATAGGGTGAAGCTTTCTGGACTTCCATTTGGTGATGTAGCATGACTGAAAATGGAAAGAAACAACCTCAAACATCCATTGACAATTGGACCATGGAATATATGAAGTATGAATATAATAATATTGGAAGCTGTCAAAGATAAAATGGAATGCATAAGGATTGATATCCCAGGCATTAGTGGCTTAATAGACAGGTTTGGGCCACTTTGAATCAGACAACCATATGATCTACTGTGCCAGGAATGACAATTTGAAGAGGAATGGCATGGCATTCATTATCACAAAGGATGTGTCAAGATCTGTCCTGAAGGACAATGCTGTCATTGATATGATAATATCCACATGCCTCTAAGGAAGACCAGTTAATACTACTATTATTCAAATTTACCCACCAACCACCAAAGCCAAAGACAAGGAAATGGAAGATTATTACCAACTTCTGCAGTCTGAAATTGACCACACATGCAATCAGGATGTATTGATTATTACTGTGATTGGAATGCAAGAGTTGGAAAAAAGGAAGAATCATCAGTAGTTAGAAAATGTGGCCTTCATGATAGAAATGATGCTGAAGATCTGTGGTGTAGTAAATTACTTTGTGTGGCTTTTCTACCCATAAGTCATTGTAAACTCAGTGGTGGAATGAGCAACTGAGGAGCTCCTGATTGTAAATTGTATCTACCTGGGTTATTTCTGTTGGGTTTGGCACAATGCAATGTTATGGGAGGCTCACTCCCAGGTGCTTAGCATTCAGTTATTATGATTGGTTGGTTTGGCCACTCTGCCAAGCTCAAAAGGAGGCTTCCTAGAGGCAGAACTCTCTCTGACTGCTGGTTGAGGAAGATGTGCTGCTGAAAGAGACATGTGCTCCTGAAAGAGACATGTGCTGCTGGGAAAGAGACACAAG
>NW_006922646.1:231044-231591 GCF_000298275.1 Orycteropus afer afer
AGATCTGACTTGATGGCAAAAAACAACAGCAACAATATTTACCAAAAGAACCAAAGAATGGTTAAATGTCTATTCAAGCCCTATGCCCACTTCTTAATGTTGAAAAATTAAGTAATACATTCAGATATACAATTCAGGGATATCAATTACATTAATAATATTATGGAACCATCACTGAATTTTAATGTAGTGTCACTTATGAGTCTTTTCTGAATGATGTAGTTTTTCATGTATTTTTTTTTTAAGTTCATCTTTCATCTATGACAGAAGCCTCTCCTTATGCCAAGCAACTAGTTATTATTTATTTATTTATTTTTATCGTGATTTGGGTGAAAGTTTACAGAGCAAATTCACTTTCCATACAGAGGTTCACATATGCTTTATCTCATGACATTGATCACAGTTTACCACAATGCAACAGCTCCCCACCCATTTCCTCCCCATAGTTACCTCTTCCCTGTGTCCATCCCTCCATGCACCCCTGCCCCCTGACCTGTCTCCCTGTGCATAAGAAGCCCTTCTTTCTCCCATGATTGTTCTCTCCAAG
>NW_006922646.1:234548-236209 GCF_000298275.1 Orycteropus afer afer
TAATAGTAAAAAGGACAAAAATATTAATAATAATAGTTGTTTTAAAACAGACAAATACAAGCAAACTAATCACCAGAAAAAGAAAGTGAAAAAGAAAAAAAAATAAAAAGAGAGAAAAAAAAAAAAGAGAAAATGGTGGCAGACAGGGCAGGGCACCCAGGCTCCGTGTGAGCACACAGACTGTGATGGAGTTCTTGTGGGCCCAGAAGGTAGGTGGGAGTGGGGGATGGCTGCACCTCCATTCACCAAGCGGGTGTGGGGTATAAGAGTAACAAGAGGAATATCATACCTTTTCAGTCTTGCAGGTCCGGAGGGTTCTTAGGATTGCTGGAAAGAAGAACATGTTCTTAAGCCCCAGGAATCTGTGAGTGCATTGTCTCTTTAAATATCCAAAATAGTCAAACCGCTTTTAGACCTTCAAAATGGTGGCACCCTCCGGCCCAGCAAAAGTCCACAGCTCAGCCCGCCTTTCTCTTCACCTTCTCCGTTTATTCCCCAGCCACCGGAGCAGTCCTCCGTGCAGTCCCTGGCTAGCAGGGCTGATTTTTAGGTTAATTCTTAAGTCCTACCACCACTTGGGAATCTCCAAGCTGTCTGTGCCATCAGGATTGCTCAAAATAGCTTCCAGACCGCAGCTCTGTATGGCTCCTTTTTTGGTATTTTCATGCAAATTCTTCTGCTAGTTGGGGTTTAGTCCACTTCTATATTCTTCCCTTCAGGGCTTAGGGCTCCAGGAGTATCTTCTGTGTCTGTGTTAATTGGTTTCCCTTTTCTTTGTTGAAGAGGGTCTGTACAGTCTTTCTGTCTCATCTGCTATCTTGCCGGAACCCAGTTTTTCATGTATTAATAAGTAATTTATTCTCACCATATCATAAAGATAATCTCATACATTTTTTTCTAGATGCCTCAGTTTTTCATATTTTGATCTATAATCAGACAAAAGGGAAGGAATTAAGTGTCTTAGGATTCTGTAGAGAAACAAGATCTATATCTCTTTATCCATGTTTGTATGTATGTGTGTATCCACATATTTATCTGTGTATCTATGTATCTCTATCTATCTGTCTCTATCTGTATGTTTAAAGAGAGAGAGATTTGGAGGAGTTGGTGTATACAGTGGTGGGGCCTGAGAAATGCAAAATTTCTACCTTATATGACAGGCTGGAATTCAAGTATTTTTGTGTGCCAAATCCATAGGTGAGATATAAGCTGGAAATTCCAGCAATTATGTGTCCAAGAATTGGTCAGTCAAGTGGTGGGGTAAAGAAGAAAGAAAGTAACTTTTGTCTTAGTTACCTAACACTACTGTGACAGAAACACCACAAATGGGTGGCTGCAAAGCACTGAAATTTATTTTCTTCCAGTTTAGGAGGCTGAAGTCCAAATTCAGGGCAGTGGTTCTGAGGGAAAACCATTTTTCTGCTTTTGTAGCCCAGTGTTACTCAGTTCCTTGACAATCTTACTCCCTTCTGTTCTAGCTTGTTTCTGTATCTGCTGCTCTTTATATCTCAGAAATGGTTAGGGTCAAGACACATCCTACACTGATACAACCTCCTTAACATAACAGTGGAAACCCTATTCCCTAAGGAAATTACATCTACAGGTATAGGGGTTAGGATTCTAATTCCTATTTAGGGAAGGCATAATTCATTCCATAATAA
>NW_006922646.1:236822-241130 GCF_000298275.1 Orycteropus afer afer
ATATATAGAGAGAGAGAGAGAGAGAGAGAGAGAGAGAAAGGAAGAACTACACAAAGAAGCATTGTGATGAAGATCAACACAGAAACACAGAACAGGTTATAACTATCTGCTCAGTGACTTATGTGTGTCAACATGAAATCTTTGGGAAAGGAGAGACATTCCAGAGAAAGCTGTTAATGACATTAGAATCACAGAATTCCTAATTTTGGTTTAGGCTAAGTGGTGGGAGTATGGCCAACAAGCCAGCCACCCAATAGCAAAAGAGAATGTTTTTGGACACTGTGCTGTGCCTGATGGTTATGTAAAGCAGGGGCTTGCAGATGGCTCCATAGAAGTCATAGGGCATCATGGCCAGGAGAAAAATTATAGTAACTCCCAAAAGATTGTGGAAAATTCTTGAATGGTATGAGCACTGTAGGTATTAGTCTTGTCATTTGTTAGGTTATACAAGTAACTATGAATGCAAATAGATGTGAGTAAGATTTCTAAGAAGGAAAAAGTACATTGGTGTTTTAAGGTGAGAGTTCATCAAAGTGAATGAGATAAGGCTCAGGTTCTCAATCACACTCCATAAGTAGGTAAAAAATTGAAAAATAAACAGCAGATCCTGAAGATGTGCATATTCAGTTACTTCCAGGAGAATGAATGTTGTTATTGTGTGGTTTATCATCACTAACTTTTGACTTTGTCCAATGTTTATGAAGGAAGATCAGTGATTTTATTAAATTATACAAGGTCCAGTATTTGATAAACAATGGCAAATACAGTCAAACACATAAATTGCATTAAGTTTCTTTAATTTGGTAATTAATATTACCAAATCTATATGCTCAATGGTAATCAATACACTCGTGGACTTCACTTGTAAGTCTCCTTTCACATATTTTAGAAGAAATATTTCTTACAGATGAATTTAATGGATCACAATCTAACAAGTTATAGAGTCTATCTTTTTGTTACATCTGCCCAAATTTATTATACATATTTAATCTACATACAGGAAGATTTTTATTGACAGTGAATAATCTTATCAACATCAAGATTTTCTTTTGCCCAATGCACTCTTAGTACTTTGAAGTTGAAATCATTAAGGACGCTCACAGTTTCATGTCTTTACTTGTGCTTTTACATTTGATGAAACATGATTACATAAGAAATGATTTATACATGCTATAGAGGTTCTCCAAAAGCCATCAATCATAGTTCAATCCCTATTACAACAGAATGCTTCTCTTGTTTTGCTCTGTTTTGACATAGAAACAAAAGGCCCCTCCATAGATCCCTTTGGCTCTTAAAATTCTTAATTATTATAATCTATTCAATGTACATGTGGCACGAAATACAAATGTTTAATGCAGTACCTATTTGTTGTATGTGAAGAAAGGTTGGTTGCAAGTTGTAAACAAGTAATCAACATTACCAGTATTGTTTTATGGTCTCATTCTCTTTAGTTGTGGTTGAAATTACTTAGGACTATATTCATTCCTCATACATCACTTTCTTCTACTCCTTTCCTTACGTTCATAATACTGATAGTACTATAAAGTGATTAGCAGTAGATTCTCAGCAGTCAGATTGACACAGGCCACTCATGGCTTTGCCAGTTATTAGCTAAAGTACAACTTTTACTAAATTATATTACTTCTCTGTGCCTTTGAGTTTTATATATAAAATGAGGGTAGTAACTACCACAATATTTGTGGTAATATCTACCACAAAAATATTATTGGAATTATTATTTGAGCGTAAAACTCTCAGAATAGTCCCCAGATCTTAGTAAGCATTTATTGTATGATTCTTGTTAGCGTTGTCTGGCCTACCCTGATTTTCTGTAGTTCCTCATCAACCATTAAGTCCTTAAACTAGTATAATCTGATTTTGAATGCAACATTTTACTGAAATTGTTTTCCAGTGTTACCAGTGACTTCTGTTTTGTTAGAGAAACTGTGCATGTTTTATGTGACTTCTCAGGAGCACCAAACTCTTTGGACTGAAACCTCTTCATAAAGTGTTCTGATATATTAGCTCCAGTGTTAACTTACACATATTTTTACTCTTACATTTTGGATAGTTCTTAATCCCTCTTTTTTCCTTTTTTAATGTATACATACATGGGTGGATAGTCATCAACTCCAATGACTTCAAGTAGAATCTGTATAGTGATAATTGTACTCTCTGAATTTCAAGTAGTGATCCTTTTTTTTTGGAAATTCAATTACATGTCTCCACATAAACTTCACACACACATAAACCACACATACAGAGTTGATGCCATGGACATTTCCAGCCCTATTCTCTTCCCGTGTGCTTCCACTAATGAGACTGGTTGCAATAATTGAATCACAGAGATCACACAATATGCCACATGCATTGCAATCATTTCATAGGAAGCACTTGTCTGAAGCCATCTGCCCTCCAATTCTTTCCCTGTCTTTACTCTATATCTTTCTTCCCCAGGACTTGGATTCATCTTGAGGACACCATTTTATCTGATTTTCAGCCTCAGCTTCACGTTTGCAACCTGGTGGCAGGATTAGATACAAAGAACTTCAAACTTACTGTTTTTTCAAATTTTATTTTTTATCATGGCACTTAGCCTGAGAACATAAGTCTTCTGAGATCAGAAACTATCCTTTTCACTAGAATAACCACCAAAACTAACACAATTTAGGCATGTAGTCAGTGCTTAATAAATGGTTATTACATGAATTCCACCATCACTAATTTCCTACCAACACATACAAAGATATCTGCTCTCCTACTTAAAGCTTTTCTTGTTATTGCTCCATCACTGAATTTACATTTACAGAAAATGCTATTTTGCTTTGGGAAAAATAGTTTATTTACTTATTTAATCAAATAGTAGTGTTTGTGATTAAGTTAACTTATATGACAAAGTTGGCTCATTGTCTGCTAATTTCCATTACCTTTACTGCTGACTAAAGAGATAACTGACTTCTTTTCCCTTCCTTATATGCTGAGTTACATTCTTTTGCTTCCTGGAAGTATCTGTTGTTAAGACAATAAAATCATAAGTCAACTCTGCCATACAGAGTTTGGTTCCATAACTCCTGTATAGTTTTATTCTCAGTTATCAAAAATGAATTACAAGAGAAAACACTTAAATGTTTTCAATCAGAGTTCTGGTGGCACAATGTCTAAGGTATTTGATTGCTAACCAGAAGGCTGGCAGTTCAAACCCACCAGCCACTCCTCAGAAGGAAGATTGGGCAATCTGCTTCCCTAGAGATACCGCCTTAGAAATCCAAGGAAGAGTCGCTATGGGTTGAATCAACTCCATGGCAGTGAATTTTTTTTTTTTTTTTTAGCTTTCCAACATCTATTCTCTGGGAGATTCAAGTAAATTATTTTAAGGATGATTAAATGCAATGATTTAAAATATTATCTTCAGGATGGGGCCAGGGTCAATTCTGGCTCGGTGTTAATTCTTCCATTTATGCTACTATCTCAGAGGAGCACCATGTTATTGTTCCATGAGAAAACCATCCTACCTAGATAATAAAAGTTAAGTTCTGGCAAATTATTTGGTTGAATTATGACTATCTACTTCTTTTTATTTCATCATTTAAATATTCTACTTCACAATGCCTCCAGGGATCTCGAACAAGTTATTACCTAAGATCCTGTTATGTCTGAGGCTACTGCATGACAAACAGATGATTGACATTTGGATGACGTCTCTTAATCACTGATATTAATGACTGATATTAATGTATCCAATGATATTAGTCTTTTATGACTTAAGTTATTACTCATAGTTTCTGTTCACTTTGTGACCATAAACATATCTCAGGTTACAAAATTGAAAGTGAATGTGCAGGGAAGACTTATGGGAACTTCTGGCCAATTTTTGCTAAGCCCATTCACACACACCTGACAATTCATGGAATTTTCTATCTGCAATACAGTGGAAAATTTTCCCCTCAATGGATTTTCTGTCGTTTATGTATAGGCAATAATTTTCCGTTAGTCTTCAATATATCTTCCTTTTTTGATAAAGAAAAAAAAAATCAAAGGGATTAATGTTAAAAACAAGCTCTTGGTAGAAAAATTTATTGTTTGAAACCCTCTGGGGGGAGGTTAGTACACTCCCAGTTAGACTTTTGTTACATTCGCATAAAGATAAGCTAAAAGATTGTTGTTGTTTTTGTTACGTGCCATCGAGTCGGCCCTGAGTCATAGCGACCCCTCTTTGGGTTTCCGAGGCAGTATCACTATGGAAGTAGATTGCCCAACCTTCCTTCTGAGGAGTGGCTGGTGGGTTTGAACCACCAGCCTTCTGGTTAG
>NW_006922646.1:242255-247027 GCF_000298275.1 Orycteropus afer afer
CAACAGCAACAATTAATAAAACTATGTATAAAATGTCATGAATTTATAAAAAGAAATGCTTGAGGCCAAATGATGTCACCCCCAAAAGAGGTTTCTGAGGATGATAGAGAAAAATTATTTTAAAGTGTAGATAATTATGGAAGTTGAATGACAGGCACATATCTATTACAGTCTATCTTATCTTCATTTATATGTATTAGAAAATTTCCCCATAAGAATGGTTTAATAACATCTTAGTGTTTAGTTAGTTTTCTATTCAACTTGATCTGCTTGCTGAGATTAGGGTAAAATCAATGCTCGTGAATGTACTTATCTTTTCCTTTCCAGCCTGATGACTGGCTACCTGCACTAAAGGTACTGTGCCCTTTTGTCTTTATTTGCCATTGAGTAGCTCACTAGGGCAGAATATCCACATCTTACAATTTCTGCTTCTAACTTAGCAGGTGAGTGAGATCAGTTTGAGGAAACTCTTTCATCCAACCTATTTTTTACATTTATGTGCCTATCTCAGAGAAGTATTGTATTATTGTTCCATGAGAAAACCATCTTACTTAGCTAATAAAAGTTAAGTTCTGACAAATTATTTGGTTGAATTTTGACTGTCTATTTCTTTTTATTCCATCACTCAAATATTCTACTTTACAATGCCTCCAGGGATCTCGAACAAGTTATTAACTAAGATCCTGTTGCGTCTGAGGCTGTAGCACATGATACTACTGCATGATAAACAGATGATTGACGTTTGGATGACGTCTCTTAATCACTGATATTAATGACTATAATGTATCCAATGATATTTATCACAAATGAAGCCAATATTCACACCTATCTGAGTGTGCTTATATCTCAATTTGTTAAGGGCTCACACTGAGTAGGTGGGTGATTAACAATATCAATTAGCAGCCATGGTATAGTTTAGAAGATCAATATCATTAATACCATTTACAGCTGTGACCAAGCTATGCAACCTGGAGGATATCCAAACTAGTGTAGATAATAACTATTTATCTTTGGTAAAAAAGTCAAAGATTTGTGTTCTTACTGTAGTCATATAAAGTGGTATCACTGAGGACCTGATATTCAGACCTTGAACTCTACACCCTTGATCTTAATGGAGTTGGCAAAGGAACTTCTATATAAAGAAAGATGCAAAGATTAAAACTTAACCAAGGTTGATCTGTAGATCATTCCAGTGTGTGTGTGTGTGTGTGTATACACACACACACGTGTGTGTGTGCGTGTGCATGTGTACATGTGTAAAATCTGCATTTAAGCTTGTGGATCAGTAGTATAGGTTATGGTAAAACCAAAGAGTCAGAGAAATGAATGTTTTAAAAATCTGAATTTACCCATAAATGTAAGTTTAAGGTACCTGTCTAAATGCTTACGTCTGGCTGAAATTGGTCACCAAATGTTTTACGCCCTGATATGTAGGTTGAATTTGGAGAACCCTCTTTCAAGTTCTCTAAGATTTTGCTAAATCTATGTCAGGTCTTCTAGTGTTCTAATGGATTCACATTTGGAGCATACAGTACAGGAGAACAGAGAACTAACACCAAGGAAAATGCCTGCTGATAGGTTTAGGGATCAGATTTTCTCAGTAAGTTGAAGTTCTGAGATTACACAGCAATTTTTTATTTCCTCTTCTCTAGCTTTCACTTCTTTTTCTATTACTTGCTCTTCATTTCTATAGATTGATAATCTGAGTCATAGTTACCAAAACCAAATTCGCAGCTGTTGTGTTGAGTCAGATCTGACTCATAGTGACCCCTTCTTGGGTTTTTGAGGCAGTATCACTATGGAAGTAGATTGCCCAACCTTCCTTCCAAGGAGTGATTGGTGGATCTGAACGACCAGTCTCTGGTTAGCAGTCAAATGCCTTAGACACTACACCACCAGAGTCTCAGAGTAATTTGAGGATATTATCTAATTGCAGTAATTAATTTCATTTATTATTGACATTATATTAACAATATAGATGCAGGTAAATTAATCCCATTTTACTTTATCTTTGTTTATGATATAAATCTTTCTCTATTACACTAGTAGTAAAGGTATCATATGGAATGTTTCTTGAAGTCATCTTGACGCCTCTCTGGAGAAGTAATTACATGCTTTGGAACAAAGAAATCCTTTCAAATTCAGTAAAACTGGTTTCAAATCCTTGTTCTATTGCTTACCAGCAATAGTTAATTCTGTAAACTTTGATTTCTGAATGCATAATTATACATATAAAAGTAACTTGCAGGGTTATTTCCTGGCAAATCTGTATAGTAATTTTCATTATAATTTTGGCTTTCATCCTATTTCATTCAGAAATAAAACAAAACTAAAAGCACTCTAGCACAAGAGTTAACATTTATCATGACTTTCTTTCTTTTTGTTCATAGATAAACTGCAAATGTTACCTTTATACTTATATACATGTATTTGTATTTTTCACATAATAAGCTTTAGTTTGCATCATCAGAAGAGTCAACTCACCAGGTTGCAAGGGTATGCAAATAGCTAATGATCTATTATGTAGTTAATATTTGGCTAGGTTATAGACATAACTCATGCTAGAATTTGGCTATCTAAAGAGATAATCTCTAAGGCATTTATTATCTAGCTTAGAATGTTGTTGTTGTTGTTGTTGTTGTTGTTACATGCCATTGGTCAGACCTGACTCATAGTAACCCCTCTTGGGTTTCTGATGCAGTATCACTCTGGAAATAGATTACCCAACCTTCCTTATGAGGAGTAGCTTCTGGGTTTGAACTACCAGCTTTCTGGTTAGCAGTCAAGTGCCATAGGCACTACGTTACCAGAGCGTATAATAAGGATATGTAAACAGAAAATTGTAGTTTGGTAAGAGCCACAGCAGCAGAAAATTAATGTGTGACAGGACTGTGTGGAAGAGTAGGCCCAATCTACAGGTGGTGATAGTGTTGGTGATAGAGGAACAGGATGAGGTCAGAGAAAGATTCCTGGTGGGAATGCCATTTGAAGTGAAATATAGAGGGCCAATGGTGTTGCAACAGTTGAAAAACGAGAGGCAGATTATTGCTTACAGTGCAACCAAGTGGTCTAAATAAAGAAAAGAAGAATCAATGAAAGTCTTGGAGCACAAAAGTGGTATATAATGAATAATACGACATGTAAGTAAATGATTTTGTTTTTGGAGAATATTATCATGTTGATATTTTGGACTCTTGAAATGACTGAATGTACACTCTCAAAAGCCCGTTATTTGATAGATTTTCATTTTCATGTATTTCTCTCTCATATCTTATTTATATATATGGTTTACTGGTTGTTTATTTATCAAACTTTTAGCCCTATTATTTTTCTTGGACTTGTTGCCATATTTTTGCATAATGTAAATACTGCACTTGCAAGATACAATGTTTCCGTTGGTACATCAATATAAATCCTGTTTATTTTGTTTTAATTTTAGTGCATTCTTTAGTTCTTTATCAGGTGTTATCAGTGTTTTTCTATCTTATTCTTAACTGAGTCTTGCCCTTTGGGCAAGAATTTTTACATCTTTAATTTAGATTGTATCCGGTCAATAAAATCTGCAAATGTTACTACTTTAAAACTTTCCATTATAAATGTGTTTATTTTATTTTTATTTTTTGAGAATCCCAGGTCATTAAACTTATTCCTATTTTGAAATATACTTCAGGTAATTTAAATTAATTTTCCTGTTACTGTTAGAAACTGTATTGATTTTTAAATATCATTATTTCTCCCTTCATTTGAATAAGTATGTTTTATAGAAAGCGATGTGCACTGTTGCACCAATGTTTTATAAGTCCACTAATCTCTCACGTTTGGTAAGGCAAAGTTAAGGGTAAAGTCATGCTTAGATTTCCTGATACAACTATTTTCATATTTTCTAATGATAACTGAATATATGAATGATAAGTGAAGGTTATCATTCTCAAAAGGTTTGTTTATGAAGAGAAGCAAGGGGTGACTTGATTAGGTTTGGTTGTGATTACAAAGGCAAATCTGGATAAGGAAGAGATAAAAACAGGAGGGAAACTTAAGAAAATATGATTAGTGTCCCTGATGTCATTGTTCCTCTAATGCTTTGAGAGAAATTGAATTCTTCTGACTAAATCATTGAAGGCTTGTTTAACTTGTTTGTTCCTCAGGGTGTAAATAAATGGGTTTAACATGGGGGAAATGGAAGTAGTTAATATTGTCTTCCCTTTATTAATGGCCATTTCATCTTTTGCTGAAGGTTTGATATAGACAAAAATGCAGCTTCCATAGCTGATGGAAACCACAACAATGTGGGAAGAACAGGTGGAAAGGCCTTTTTCCTTTGTTGGGCAGAGGGGAACTTAGAATTGTTCTGATGATATATATGTAGGACTCAACCACACACATCAGAGTCATGATAAAAATCACTACAGAGCAGGCAAGAACCATCTGCTCTATGATCCAGGTATCTGTGCATGAGATCTTCAGGAGAGATTAGCATCACAAAAAAAGTGGCCAATAACATTAGAATCACAGAATTCCAGATCCAGTCCTAAGCTAAGAGGTGGAAATATGATCAACAGAGTAGTTAGCCAGCAGCCTAAGATAAGCTTTATGCAGACCCTGTGGTTCATGATGGTCATGTAATGCAGGGGTTTGCAGATAGCCACATATCGATCATAGGACATGGTGGCCAGGAGGAAAAATTCTGCTACTCCAAACAGGTCTGTAAAAAACAATTGACTTGCACAAGCATTATAGGTAATGGCCCTGTCACCTGTTGATATACTGTATAG
>NW_006922646.1:247127-250196 GCF_000298275.1 Orycteropus afer afer
AGAAAATTAATGTGTGACAGGACTGTGTGGAAGAGTAGGCCCAATCTACAGGTGGTGATAGTGTTGGTGATAGAGGAACAGGATGAGGTCAGAGAAAGATTCCTGGTGGGAATGCCATTTGAAGTGAAATATAGAGGGCCAATGGTGTTGCAACAGTTGAAAAACGAGAGGCAGATTATTGCTTACAGTGCAACCAAGTGGTCTAAATAAAGAAAAGAAGAATCAATGAAAGTCTTGGAGCACAAAAGTGGTATATAATGAATAATACGACATGTAAGTAAATGATTTTGTTTTTGGAGAATATTATCATGTTGATATTTTGGACTCTTGAAATGACTGAATGTACACTCTCAAAAGCCCGTTATTTGATAGATTTTCATTTTCATGTATTTCTCTCTCATATCTTATTTATATATATGGTTTACTGGTTGTTTATTTATCAAACTTTTAGCCCTATTATTTTTCTTGGACTTGTTGCCATATTTTTGCATAATGTAAATACTGCACTTGCAAGATACAATGTTTCCGTTGGTACATCAATATAAATCCTGTTTATTTTGTTTTAATTTTAGTGCATTCTTTAGTTCTTTATCAGGTGTTATCAGTGTTTTTCTATCTTATTCTTAACTGAGTCTTGCCCTTTGGGCAAGAATTTTTACATCTTTAATTTAGATTGTATCCGGTCAATAAAATCTGCAAATGTTACTACTTTAAAACTTTCCATTATAAATGTGTTTATTTTATTTTTATTTTTTGAGAATCCCAGGTCATTAAACTTATTCCTATTTTGAAATATACTTCAGGTAATTTAAATTAATTTTCCTGTTACTGTTAGAAACTGTATTGATTTTTAAATATCATTATTTCTCCCTTCATTTGAATAAGTATGTTTTATAGAAAGCGATGTGCACTGTTGCACCAATGTTTTATAAGTCCACTAATCTCTCACGTTTGGTAAGGCAAAGTTAAGGGTAAAGTCATGCTTAGATTTCCTGATACAACTATTTTCATATTTTCTAATGATAACTGAATATATGAATGATAAGTGAAGGTTATCATTCTCAAAAGGTTTGTTTATGAAGAGAAGCAAGGGGTGACTTGATTAGGTTTGGTTGTGATTACAAAGGCAAATCTGGATAAGGAAGAGATAAAAACAGGAGGGAAACTTAAGAAAATATGATTAGTGTCCCTGATGTCATTGTTCCTCTAATGCTTTGAGAGAAATTGAATTCTTCTGACTAAATCATTGAAGGCTTGTTTAACTTGTTTGTTCCTCAGGGTGTAAATAAATGGGTTTAACATGGGGGAAATGGAAGTAGTTAATATTGTCTTCCCTTTATTAATGGCCATTTCATCTTTTGCTGAAGGTTTGATATAGACAAAAATGCAGCTTCCATAGCTGATGGAAACCACAACAATGTGGGAAGAACAGGTGGAAAGGCCTTTTTCCTTTGTTGGGCAGAGGGGAACTTAGAATTGTTCTGATGATATATATGTAGGACTCAACCACACACATCAGAGTCATGATAAAAATCACTACAGAGCAGGCAAGAACCATCTGCTCTATGATCCAGGTATCTGTGCATGAGATCTTCAGGAGAGATTAGCATCACAAAAAAAGTGGCCAATAACATTAGAATCACAGAATTCCAGATCCAGTCCTAAGCTAAGAGGTGGAAATATGATCAACAGAGTAGTTAGCCAGCAGCCTAAGATAAGCTTTATGCAGACCCTGTGGTTCATGATGGTCATGTAATGCAGGGGTTTGCAGATAGCCACATATCGATCATAGGACATGGTGGCCAGGAGGAAAAATTCTGCTACTCCAAACAGGTCTGTAAAAAACAATTGACTTGCACAAGCATTATAGGTAATGGCCCTGTCACCTGTTGATATACTGTATAGAAATCTAGGGATGCAGGCAGAGGTGAATGAGATTTCTAAGAAGGAGAAGTTTTGGAGAAAAAAGTACATGGCAGTTTTAAGGTGGGCATCCACTAATATGAGGAAGATGATGGTCAGGTTTCCAGTTACACTCAACATGTAGGTGATCAGTAGAAATATGAAAATGAGAATCTGCAGTTGTGGGTCTTCGGTCAGTCCCAGGAGGATGAATGTGGTTAGAGCTGTATGGTTTCTCATGCTTGGCTCTTGACTTCTGCCCAATCTGTGTGTAAAACTGATAGAAATAAGATTTGAGAAAAGGTAGGGATAATTTTTCTGGAAGAGTTTGGTTATGCATTTTACACATATTTGCCTGAGTTTATTATGAATGTTTAAAAAACTTTCATATTGTCCACTCTTTTGATTTGCCATTCAATTCATTTGAAATATGGTTTTCAAACATATTTGACTTCAACGTATGATAAGATATACATTTTACATTGCTATTCATGTAGATACACATACTGGCATATATTTGAATCAAAAATAGGACAAAAATTACCCTTAGAATGGCATTCCTTTGATTGTTTTTAATTGGACATATGTTATTTAAAATAAAAAACAAGTATCACTTTTTAGCCTAATAATTGGTAATACTCAGTGGCTTTTTTTTTTAAAAAAGAATATACATATATTTTAATTTTTATTGTGATTTGAGTGACAGTTTACAGAGCAAATTCATTTCCCATACAGCAGTTCACATACACTTTCTCATGACATTTACTGCAATATCCCACAATGCAGCAACTCTCTTCATGCTTCTTCCCCATAGTTAACTCCTTCCTGTGTCTTCCCCTCCCATGAACTTCCTGCCTCCTGAGCTGTCTCCCTGTGCATACACATCCCTTCTATTCTCCCTTGATTTTTCTCTACAAGGAGTGTATCTGCCTAATGTAAATGTTTAGCTCATATGCCTGTCCTTTGTTTGGGTGGAAGCCACAGGAGTGGGTTCAATTCCAGACCTAAAGGGCAGGGGCCATATTCTCAGGCATTCCACTAGGCTCTATCAGACCAGCAAACCTGGTCCCTCTTTTAAAAAAGAATATATACTTAAGGATGTTTTTCATGATAATGACTAAAGTATAAAAGAATCTTATTCAAGATATTTTCAAAGATGTGATCTTC
>NW_006922646.1:250383-257692 GCF_000298275.1 Orycteropus afer afer
TGAGGGAGCAAATATTGACTGAAGTAGATAGCCCCATCTTCCTTCCATGAAGTAGCTGGTGAGTTTGAATGCCAACCTTTCTGGTTAGCAGTTCTGGTTCAACACTTCTGGTTAGCGTCCCTATAGAATAGTGTAAAACTGCCGCATTGGGTTAGTTTCCAAGGGTGTAGGGATTCTGGTGGCATAGTGGGTAAACTTTTGGTGGTTCTAATCCACCAACTGCTCTGTGGGAGAAAGATCAGAATTCTTCCTAAAGATTAAGCTGACAGCCTTGGAAACACTATTGGCAGTTCTATTCTTTCCTTTAGGTCTATATAAGTTGCAATCACTGAATTGTTGTTGTTGTTAGGTGCTGTCAAGTGAGCTCTGACACATAGCCACCCTGTATACAACAGAATGAAACACTACCTGATAGTCCATCATCCTCACAATCTTTGCTATACTTGAGCCCATTGTTTTACCCACTGTGTCAATCCATCTCATTGAGGGTCTTCCCCTTTTATGCTGCCAGTTCACTTTACCTACCATGATATCCTTCTCCAGGGAATGGTCCCTTCTGACAACATGACCAAAGTAGATGTGATGAAGTCTGGCTACTTCCGTTTCCAAAGAGCATTCTGGCTGCATTTGTTTCAAGATAGATTTGTTTCTTCTGTCAGTCCATGGTGGTTTTAGCATTCTTGGCTAACACCACAATTCAAAAGCATCAACTCTTTTTCAGTCTTCCTTATTCATTGTCCATTTTTCACATGCATGTGAGGCAATGGAAAATACTATGGCTTGGGTAAGGCACATCTTAATCTTCAAAGAGACAACTCCGCTCTTCAGCACTTTAAAGAGATCTTTTGCAGCAGATTTGCCCAGTGAAATACCATGTCTGATTTCTTGACTGCTGGGATCACTGGATGGCAGTGGGGAAATACATATGGAAACAGACAGCCTCATCATTTTCCTTGGAACAGCTGGTGATTTCAAACTGCTTCCTTTTTTTCTTTTTGTTAGCAGTGGAAATTTTTAATCATTGTGCTACAAGGGCTCCTTTCTTGACTAATAACCAAAACCACTGCCATCGAGTAGATTCTGACTCACAGTGGCCCCATAAGGTATCCAAGGCTATCAATCTTTGTGGATATAGATTGCCTCATCTTCTTCCTATGAGTATCTAGTGGATTTGAACTACTTACCTTCTGGTTAGCAGCCAAATGCATTACTCACTGTGCCACCAGAGCTTGTTTCATGACTATTAGGGCACCCTTTCTTTATTGTAAGAATGTTTCTCTACTCACCATCTGAAAGTTTTGCTAAATTTCATTTATCTGCTTTAAATTTTTTTTGTTTTTCCAGGAGAAATTTGTAAGTATAGGGTGGTTATAACCAGTAAGATGTTTCTAAATCCATGTTGTAGCAATTTATCTCTCTGTTCTTCTGCTATTGCCAAACTCATAATTAACATACAAAGGATATTTTCCTTATAAAACATCACCCTTTAGATCTTTCCATGACTTTCTTAAGTGTTTCTGCCTTTAATAGATTTTCACTGATTCCCCACTTTGGCCAGGAACAGAGAGAGCTGACATATAAGCTAATTTACTAGTAAGTGAGGGAATGGCCTGCAAAAGGTGTACACAGCTGAGGAATATGATCCTCATTGTTTTTTTCATTCTGTTTTCTTTCTGACTCAAACACACTAGTGTTCCTTGTTTTCAAGTCCCTGATGTTACAGTCGGCTCCACTGGTATTAAACAGAGTCTCTAACTTCATGTTCTGCCTTTACTTCAACATCTGAAATGCTTCTCTTCAATTCCTGACTTTTGTCGCACTCAACTGTCTATGATATAGCTTCTGAACATACTACTTCACTGAAACAGTTCTTGGGAAGCTTATTGTTGATTTCTTTAAACTTAAGTAAGTGTAGCCATTTTATTTGATCTTTTGTTTCATTTAACACTGCCGACCCCTCCTTCCTTCTATTTTCTAGACACATTTCTTGTATGATATTAACACTACAAGATTTTGTTTTGCTTTTAAACAAAAAACAAACATACTACCATCAAGTTATTTTGGACTCATAGTGACCCCCCAAAAGTTATCCAACTCTATAAATCTTTATGGAGGCAGACTATCTCATCTTTCTCCTGTGGAGCGGCTGGTGGGTTTGAACCACCAACGTTTTGGTTAGCAGCCCAATGTTTTAAACGCTACACTACCAGAGCCCCTCTGTTTTCCCATTATTCTTCTTTAAAGATATCTCTTCCCCTATTCATCTTTATATTGTTGATGTTTCTCAGACTTCTCTAGTTCCATTTCTCTGCTTCTATGTACATTTCTTCACGGATGTTCCATTATCCCATGACTTCCCCTTCGTACTTAACATTCAATGATTAAAAGTTCTGACTCTCTCTCTGGCTGTTAGACATCTTCATCTAGAAGTTTCACTATCCTCTCAAACTGAATATATTTGAAATGGAATCATGTATTTTCTACACCACTCTTACTCCTTTTCTCACTCCTTATTTACTATACTAAAACTGAATGCTCACATTTATAATCCTTCATTAACAATAAGATGTCCCTGGATGGTACAAACAGTTAACACTCTTGGCTGCTGACTGAAATGTTGGAAGGTTGAGTTTATCCAAACGTACTTGGAAAGAAAGAACTAGCAATCTTCTTCCTAATACCAAGCCATTGAAAATTCAGTAGAGCATGGTTCCACTCTGACATGCACAGGGATGCTATGAGTCAGAATAGACTTAAAATTTTATTTTTATTTTTATAAACCATAGAGCTCCAGCTGTATCGTTTCTTGGTTTAGCTCTATATTGAAATTCTATTTGCACTGAAGGGCCTGTCATTTAATATTTTTTTTTTAATTTTGCTGTGTCCCTGTCTTTAATTTGGAGATTTTTTTGTTTTTTTCCTGGTGGTGGTGGAATTGTGGAAACTGGATGTAGACACCCCTATCTTGCGTGACAGAGATTGTGGTAACTACATCACGTGGACTCCCTGTCTGAACAATTCCTTACTTAATCATTTGGGTTTTCTACTCCTCTACTCCATTCTGCCTCCTGATGCTGACTTACACCTGGTTTTTCCTGAGCCCTTCCTCAGTTTCCTGGTTAGACTCTTCAGAGAAGTCTTTGTGAGTCTCCTGAAGGTAGTTATGCACCTTTCTATGTGTTTTTCATACCTTATGCATAACAGAAAGTATAAAAAAATGGGTTGAAGTCAGGGTTTCTATATTGTTCATCACAGACATTGACCTGGAGGAGCTGGAGCCATACATTTAATTCTTGGTGAATAGTCTCCCTTCTACCTAGATCACCTGATGTAGTTCTTAGGTGGACTTGATTTTAAAACTGCTTTGATAGCTCTTAATTGTGCCATATACCTGACTAATTTAGGAGACTTTTTTTTTTCCATGTGTTTGGGTGTGTCTCTGTGTGTAGAAATTGTGATGTTTTGCCCCTAAACCATACTACAACCTGACTACCTAATCATCATATCAGCATATACATAATACTTGCTCTAAGGGGTAAAATCATTATCTGAATTCTTACCATATTTTACAGAAATAACCTGCCATTTGTGTTTGCCATATGTGTCTCTTCAGTATACCTTTAATAAACGTATTATATTTTCAAAAATGTTATTATTGTTAGGTGCTGTCAAATTGTTTCAACTGGTAGTGACCCCCTTCTGACAGAGGAGGATGTCTCTTGGTCTTTCTTGGCTGTAATCATTATGGAAAATATCTGTGATATTGCAGTGGTTAAGCTCTTGACTGCTAACCAACAGATGGGTTGTTGCACCCACCAGTTCTCCTCAGGAGAAAGATGTGACAGTCTATTTCTGTAAATATTTATAGTCTCATAAAACTTCTGGAACAGTTAATTCTGTCCTTTATGGTTTTTATGGGTCAAAATCTACTTGACAGCAATGAATTTGTTTGTTTTGGGTTAATTCTTATGGAAGCAGATTGCCAAATCTTTTTCCTTGAAACCATTGGTTGGAACTGGAACCAGTACTCCTTCTGTCGCAGCCCAGCACTTCTTAACCCAAGATTCCAAACTCATTGCTATTGAAGGAATGTTGAGCCCTAGTGATTCAGTGGTTTTGTGCTCTTCTGGTAACCAAAAGGTCATCATTGTAAGTCTACCAGTTGCTACTCCTGAGATAGAAGTGGCTATCCACTTCTGTCAAGATTACAGCCTTAGAAACTCTATGTGGGTAGTTCTACTCTGTCCTACATGATTACAGTGATGAAGCAAAGATTAAGAACTCTTAAATTCTAGATTTGGACCAACAGCTGCTCTGTGGTTTTTCTCAGCCAATAACAATTAACTATACTTACTTCTGTTCAGATCTTTCCCAATTCTTGTTCAAGACCATCAACAAACAGAAAAAAAAAAAAAATCCTCATAGAAACTCCAATGAATTGGGTATCTGGAGGGTTTCAGTTGGTTGCTTTAAATATTCTCTTTCTCCAGAGATAAGGACGTGGTCTCTATGTGCTACATGCTCACGTCTCATAGTAAATTTCCCAGAATGTGCATTCTCCAAAAGAGAGAGAAAGGACTGAGCTAATGTATGGTTTAGGGACGAGCTGGGACAGTCCCAAGCCTAGAGAACCACACAGGCAATAATGAAATATGACTAATAATAGATTCAATAATTAAAAGAGATTGATTAGAAGGTGAATAGAGTTCCTTATAGAAAATGTTTACATTTACAGTCCATCTAGTTCCCCATTCCTCAGTCCGGATACACCTAGTATTGGCACCTTCACAGCCCTAGAAATTTTGAGCCATGTGCTTGCTCCTAAATATCTTAAAAAGTAAATCAATATTAGTCTGTGATCATTTGATTTCTTTTTATATGTCTGTTAGAGAATTGAACATTTAAAGAGGGCCAGGAATCCTAATGGATAATATTCAATTTCTGATTGATTCTAGAAATTGATTTAATTTATCTTTAAATGATCTACTTTTCTTGATGCATCAATTCAGCCTTATAAATATCTTCAATCAATTATGAGCCCCAAACTCTTATCTTTGTTTTTTTAAACCATAATCAATTAACTATTCACACCCCTCTAATTGAAGTGAACAAGATTAAAACTGTTAGAGAAAATCATCGTCTAAGTCTGTCCAAGAGAAAAGAAAGGGAGTCCCAGACAGGTACTCACTCTGTGAATAGTCCATGAGGATTGCAGTTCATTCGTTGTCCCTGACTGTCTGGGTGGTCAGAGGATGGAAAAGACGATGCTTACAGAGGCTTGTGTGCAAATTCCTGGTCCCTCTTCCTCCTGAACTCGACTTACCTCATAAGCATCCTGTGGATGATAACGATTTTTTCATATTTTCATTTCCAACATGTGGTCAAGCCTTTTTTACAAAGATATTTCTCTGATTTTGAAGTTCTATGTCTGTTCAAAGATATGGGGATATAGGAATTCTCTTTGGTTTCATAAGGATGCTATTTGACCTTTCTAGTTGAAGGGTGAATATTTTTACAATAACAAGGTTGAGTTTTTTTTTTTTTTTTTTACTACACTTGAAGCCAAGTGCATAAACAAGAGCCCTTGGTGACCTAGATTCCAAAGCCTTTAATGAATTGGTGTAATGAACATTTTGTTAAACTATGAGATAGGTAACAGTGGGGATAGTGTCCTCAGAGAATTGAAGATGCCACAATAACATCCAATGTAGGCCATGTGCACACAATAAAAATCTAATGATAAAGAGGAAACCTGCCTTTTCTCTTTACTTCCTTTTTTCCATAACATTCATAGCCACCAACAGAATGCAAGAACCCTTTTGTAACACTTACTTCACTTTAAGTAATTATTATTTACCGTAGTGATACTGCCTTGGAAACCCAAGGAGGGGTCACTATGAGTCGGGGCAGACTCGACGGCAAATAACAACAACAACAACAACAAATAAATGAAATTATAATGTTTGGTGTATTTTCAACATGGACGCATTCTTTACATATTGTTTTACAACTTAGTAGGTTATTGTGTTGCTGTTGTTGTTGGTGTGTGCCATTGAGTCGGCCCCGACTCATAGCAACCCCTCCTTGGGCTTCCGAGGCAGTATCACTACGGAAGTAGATTGCCCCATAGGTTATTTTAAAGCATAAAAATTCTTTTTATCTGAATAAATTTTCATCATTTAGTGCATCATCATTTTAGTAAACTACGTACTATTTGGAGCATTAGATCAAAATTTGAAGTCAATTCTAACAGTTGTAAATACGTTTGTGATTTTTCACTATTATAAAAACATGACTACATAGACCTGATTATATTATTGTACAATTTTAACTATAGATTTATATAGTTCACTTTTTAAAATAACTATGAGTGGTGATGCAAAATGCCTTCTTTCACAAGTATCTTTGATTAATTAGATTGGAATTGGAATTTTCAGAATGTGTTGCAAAATGTTCAACGATTTTGTACAATCGAGTCTAATTTATGACAGAATTCTTGTAATCATATTCACTTTAATAGTGGACATTATAATTATTATTATGTATATTAACACTCGTGCATAATGCTAATGTTTTTATAAGTTTGTCATGTTTCCTAATTGTGTGTATGTAATTTTCTTGACACAGAATGATGTGGTTCATTTCAGAGAAAATTATGTTTTTCTGAATAGGTCTCATCTAAAATTTTCAAATTTATTTTCCTTATTTTATCCTTTCAAATGAGGTGTACTGTTATATTTTACAAATAAATTTTAATTAGATTAAAATTTTAATACTTAAAAGGGTTGTATTGAATCTGTAGACCAGTTTGCTGAGCATTACAATCTTGATAATGTTAAATCTTCCAATTAATCAATATGTTTGTCTTTCCATTAATTTAGATATTAATTAATTTCTTCAACAATGAGTATAGGTTTTATACATCTTTTGTTAAATATACGTTAACATTTTCCTAATTATTTTCTTCTTTCTGATGCTATTGTGAGTGGAATTGCTTTCTTAATTTCATTTTCAGATTGTTCATTGTGAATTTATAAAAATGGAAACAATTTTGTATAATGATCATGCAACCATGCATCCTGCAACATTTACTTGTTTATTGAGTATAATTATTTTTTTTGTAGAATCATTATACATACTTTTATACATTATATAATAATACAGGTGTACATGATATACATTATTAATGACACTGAATTGTATATGAGAAGACTGTTGAAATACCAAATGTTTTGTTACATATATATTTACCACAATAATAACAAAAAATCAAGCCATAAAAAAAGCACTGAATATTGGATGTACACTG
>NW_006922646.1:258289-260795 GCF_000298275.1 Orycteropus afer afer
GTGTTAGGCACTACACTACCAAAATTAGGTTTTTATATAAATGTGTATTCTTGATATTTCATGTAAGTTGAATCATACAGTATTTGTCCTATTGTGACAGACTTATTTCACTCTGTATGTTTTCAAGGTTCTTCTATGTTGTAGCATGTACCAGGAAATTGTTTCATTTTATGGCAGAGTAATACTCCATTGTTTATATGTTCCACACTGTGTTTATTCTTTCATCTGTTGATGAATACTTAGGTATTTTCTATCTTTTGGCCACTGTGAATAATGCTTCAGTGACTATGAGCATATATGTATCTGTTTGTGTTTCTGCACTCAATTCCTTTGAGTATATCCCTAGATACAGAATAGCTGCATCACATGGTAATTTAATATTTAAGGAACTGCTAGACTGTTTTTCACTGTGGCTCTATGATTTTATAGTCCATCAGCAATTTATGAGGGTTCTAATTTCTTCTCACCGTTGGCAATACCTTTTGTTATCTTAGCCATCCTACTGGGCAGGAGGTGACTTCTCATTGCAGTTTTGACTTGTGGTTTCCTCATGACCAATGAAGGAGTTTTGCTTACCTAGTGCTTAAAGCATTGGGCTGCTAACTAAAAAGTCAGCAGTTGGAACTCACCAGCCACTTTGTAGGAGAAAGATGAGGTACTCTGCTTCCAAAAGGGTTTATAGCCTTCAAAAATTTATAGGGCAGTTCTACTTTATCTTAAAAGATGGCAATGAGCTGGCATTGGCTCAATCACAGTGTGTTTAATGACTAATTACACTGAGCATATTTGCATGTACTCTTTGGCACTTGTATGTCTTCTTGTTGAAATGTCTACTGAAGTCTTTTGCCCCCCTTTTCTTTTATTGTGGTAAAAAATATGTACTACAACATTTGCAATTTCACGTTTTTCACATGTATTTTAGTGACGTCAATTACATTAATAATATTGTATTTCCATCATCAAATTTTAATGCAGTGCAATTTATCAGTCTTTTTCTGAATGGTGTTTTTTGTTTATGTATTAATAAGTAATATATTTTCACGGTGTCACAAAGATAATATCACATATTATTTTCTAAAAGCTTTGGTTTTTCACATTTTGATCTATTATCAGAGCAAAGTTATATAATTAAGAGTCTTAGGATTCTCTAAAGAAAGAAAACTACAAAACCAGTTATATATATGTGTGTGTGTGTGTGTTTGTGTGTATATGTATACATATATATATGTATATGTGTGCATATATATTTATATCCAAAAAACAAAATTCACTGTCATCAAGTTGATTTGACTCATAGCAACCCCACCTTGGGTTTCTGAGGTGGTATCTCTGTGGAAATAGATTGCCCAATCTTCCTTCCAAGGGTGGCTGGTGGGTTTGAATTGCCAGCCTTATGGTGAGCAGTCAAATGTCTTAGGCATTTCACCACCAGAGCCTTGGAAATCTAAGGAGGGGTAACTATGAGTTGGATCTAACTCCACAGCAGTGAGTTTGTTTTTTGGTGTTTATATAAAAGGAGATCTATAAAGAGATAATGAGAGAAAGAGGTATATATTTTGAGGAATTTGTTTGTTCAGTTGTGGTACTGGCAAGTCAAAAATTTTACCTCATATGACAGGCTGGAATTAAAGCATTTTTGCTACCCAAATACATAGATAAGATACAGGCTAGAAATTTCAGCACTCTAAGAATTGGTCAGTGTAGTGGTGGGGTTGAGAAGTAATTCTGACAAGATATTTATTTTTTTTCTGGAGGCAGAATAGTTCTGTCTTAGCAGCTAGTACTGCTGTGACAGAAGTGCCATAAATGGGTAGCTGCAAAGCACAGACCTTTATTTTCTTGCAGTTTAGGAGGCCTGAAGACCAAATTAAGGCACCAGCTCGGGGAGAAAACTCTTTTCTCAGTTTCTGTAGTCTCAGTGTTACTCAGTCCTTGCTGATTTTTGCTCCCTTTTGGCCTAGCTTGTCTCTGTGTCTGTGCTCAGAAATAGTTAAACTCAGGACATTCCTTATATGGATACAGCCACATTAAAAAACAACAAAAACCCTATTCCCAAATGAGCTTGCATCTAGAGTTATAGGGGTTAGGATGCTAATTCATATTTCAGGTGGACACAATACATTCCATAACAACTCCCTAGGGAAAGCTCCCATGTTTCTCTTAGGTAAGGCTTCGGACTGAATGAGTGAGGTCCAACCATGTTTTGGAGGTCCATTTACATTACTTAAGACTATCAGTTTTGATCACAAGTACATACTTTCAAAGAATATCTAGAGTAGTGTTTGACCAAACAACTGGACACCATAGTCTACCCAAGCAGCCATATAAAGTTAACCATGACATCAAGGTTTATTTATTTCTTGTATATGTATATCCAGTTGAGATTTAATTTTTGCTGGTGGCTGTTGAGTGGTTCTGACTCATAGTTTACAGCAGAACCAACCACTGCCCATCCTGCGCCATCCTCACAGTTGGTGCTGTGTTTGAGCCATTGTTGCAGCCACTG
>NW_006922646.1:261342-266064 GCF_000298275.1 Orycteropus afer afer
ACCCCTTCTTGGGTTTCTGAGGCAGTATCACTACAGAAGTAAATTGCCCAACTTTCCTTGCAAGGAATGGCTGGTGGGTTTGAACCACTGGCCTTCTCGTTAGCAATCAAAATGCCTTAGGCCACTAGTAGATATAGCACCATTTAAAATATTTTTCTTATTCACTTCTCTGCACTGCCATCACTATTAGAAAAAAAACAAACAAACTAAAAAAACACACCCATTGTCATTGAGTTGATTCTGTCTGTAATGACACTACAGGACAGAAAAGAACTGCTCTATATGGTTACCAGGGTGATAAATCTTTATGGAGACAGACTGCCTCATCTTTCTTTTACAGAGGGGCTGGTAGGTCGGAATCACCAATCTCTTGGTTAGCAGCTGACTGCTTAAACCACCACACCTCCAGAGCTCCTTATTACAAAGAGAGTACCCTTACTATTTTCATATGTCTTTCTTTATCCTTAGTAATACTTATTTTCTTCAAGTCTACATTTTCTTTCATTAGTATAGGTATACTAGCTGTTTTTTTTTTTTTTTTACTAGCATTTTCATAATTTATCTTTTATTCTACTTATCTTTCAAAACTGGTAAATCTCCAAGATATTAACAAATGGGCCACACAAAGACACACAAATGTAGTGTGTGCAAGCCCCCAAATTAAAAAGCCTAATAAGTGCATTGTTTCTGCTTTGTGGTAGGAGGTGCAAGTAGTCCACTATTTTAGAGGAGATGTGTTTGCATGCTACAGACCACTCAAGCTCTGAAAATTCACTGGTGTGGCTGACGCTTGCATTACTGAGCAGTTTATTTCTTACTCTTGGGGACTCATGTGTCATAGAAGGACACTAGAGTACTGGCCATATCTTGCATCAAAGGTTCAAATAACATGATGTTGACCTTGTGTGGTGCAAATGGTTAAGTGATTGACTGTTAGACAAAAGAATGGTTATTTGGACATAACCAGAGGGACCTTAGAAGACTGAACTGGAAATCTGCTCCTGAAAGGTCAGAGCCTTGAAAATACTGTGAAGCAGTTCTACTCTACATACATTAGGTTGTCATACACTGGATTCTACCTGATGGTAACTAACAACATCAATATCATATACCAGTGTGATATTCTTTAGAATGTCTAGATATCCAAGGTTCTTTCAGAGTATATTGAACAGAGAGTTGAGAGAGAGGATATTTATATACCAAATCCTTTTCCATCACTGGTTTGTGTCAGTTTTAGTTACTATGATGGCTTGTAGTTCTGTGAGGCTGGAGGTATTTCAAATACCAGAAGGCTAACCCATGGTGGACAGGTTTCAGTGGAGCTACCAGACTAAGGTAGATTGGGAAGAAAGACAGGGCCATCCATTTCTGGAAAAGTTAACCACTGAAAACCTTATGAACAGCAGTAAAACACTGTCTGATATGCTACTAGAAAATTTTATGAATAGCAGTGATATATTGTCTGACATTGTGCCAGAGATAAGCCCCTGAGGTTGGAAGTCATTCAAAATATGCCTGGAGAAGAGATGCCTCCCCAATGGGGAATTGGCCTTAATGAAATCAATGGACAAAGCTTTTGGGACCTATATTTTCTGATGGGGCAAGACTGAAAATGGGAAGAAACAACTACAAATATTTATTAATAATTGGGACATGTAATGTACTAAGTATGAATCTAAGAAAATTAGAAGTTGTCAAAAATGATATGGAGCACATAAAGATTGATATCCTAGACATTATTGAGCTGAAATGGGCCAGTATCAGCCATTGTGAATCAGACAATATGGTCTACTATGCTGGGAATGATGAATGGAAGAGGGATGGCATCACATTCATAGTCAGAAAACAAAACAAAACAAAAACAGCTCAAGATGTATCCTGAAGTACAATTCTGTCAGTGATAGGATAATATCCATAAGACTGCAAGGAAGACAAGTTAATATTACTATTATTCAAATTTACACAACAGCCACTAAAGCCAATGATAAAGAAATTGATGATTTTTATCAACTTCTGCACTCTGAAATTGACCAAATACACAATCAAGATGTATTGAATATTACTGGTTGCTGATTGGAAGTGAAAGTAGGCAACAAAGATGAATCATCAATAGTTGGAAAATTCAGCCTTGGTGATAGAAATGATGTTGGAAACTGCATGATAGAATTTTGCAAGACCAATGATTTATTCACTACAAATAACTTTTAAAACTGAAGACAATTAGAACAACTCCAGGAGAGCCAAAATATGACCTTGATTTTATACCTCCTGAATTTAGAGACCATCTAAAGAATAGATTTGATGCATTCAACACCAATAACCAAAAACCAGAAGAATTGTGGGATGACATCAAGAACACCATCCTTGAAGAAAGCAAAAGGTCATTAAAACACAGGAAAGGAAGAAAAGACAAGCATGGAGACAAGTTTCAAAGGAGACTTTGCAACTTGTCTTAGAATGGAGAGTAGCTAAAACAAATGGGAGAATCAACAGGGTAAAAAGCTGAACAGAAGATTTCAAAGAGCATCTTGAGAAGACATAGTCAATTATTAAGTGTGCCAAGAGTCAGAGTTAGAAAACCAAAAGGGAAGAACATGCTTGGTATTTCTCAAGCTGAAAGAACTGAGGAAAAAAAAAATTAAGCCATGAATTGCCATATTGAAAGATTTCAGGGCAATATGTTGAATGATGCAGGAAACATCAAAAGAAGGTGGATGGAATACACAGAGTCAGTGTACAAAAAACAAAACCAAACAACCAACCAAACAAACAAAAACAGGTAGGTGATCATCTAGTTCAGGAGGTGGCATATAATCAAGAACCAATGGTATTGAAGGAAGAAGTTGAAGCTTCCCTGAAAGAAGTGGTTAAAAACAAGACTCCAAAAATTGATGGAATACCCATTGAGATGTTTCAAGAAATGGATGCCCTGCTGGAGGCACTCACTTGGCTATGCCAAGAGATTTGGAAGACAGCTACCTGGCCAACTGACTGGAAGAGATTCATATTTTTAATCATTCCAAAGAAAAGTGATCCCAAAGAATGTGGAAATTATCAAACAATATCATTGATATCACACACAAGTAAAATATTCTGAAGATAATTCAAAAAGAGTTGCAGCATTATATTGACAGAGAACTTCCTGAAATCCAAGTTGGATTCAGAAGGGGGCACGGAGCTAGGGATATCATAGCTGATGTCAGATGGATCTTGGCTCAAAGTAAAGAATAAGAGAAAGATGTTTACTTCTATTTTATTAAAGACTATGCCAAGGCATTCATTTGTGTGGATCAGAACAAATTATGGATAACTTTGAGAAGAATGGGAATTCCAGAACACTTAATTTTACTCATAAAGAACCTATACGCTGACTAGGAGGCTATTGTTTGAACAGAACAATGGGCTACTGCATGGTTTAAAATTAAGAAGGGAGTGTGTCAGGGTTGTATCCTTTCACCATATTTATTCTACTTGTATGCTGAGCAAATAATCTGAGAATCTGGACAATATGAAGAAGAATGTGGCATCAGGATTGGAGGGAGGCTTATTAACAACCTGTGATTTGCAGACCACACAACTTTGCTTTCTGAAAGTAGGATGACTTGGGGCGCTTACTGATGAAAATTAAAGACTACAGTTTACAATATGAATTACATCTCGGTATGAAGAAAACAAAAGTCCTCACAACTGGATCAATAAGCAGCATCACGATAGATGGAGAAAACATTGCCGTGGTCAAAGACTTCTTATTACTTGGTTCCACAATCAACATCAAATGGAAGCAGCAGTCAATACATCAAAAGACATATTGCATTGGGTAAATCTGCAGCCAAAGACCTCTTTCAAGAGCTGAAGAGCAAAGATTTCTCCTTGAAGGCTAGGATGTGCCTAACCCAAGCCATGGTATTTTCAATTGTCTCACCTGCATGTGAGAGCTGGACAATGAATAAGGAAGATCAAAGAAAAATTGATGATTTCAAGTTGTGTTGGCAAAGAATGCTGAAGGTACCGTGGAGTGCTAAAAGGCCTAACAGGTCTGTCTTGAAAGAAGTGCCAATGGAATGCTCATCGGAAATGAGAATGGCCAGGCTTATCTCACCTACTTTGGTCATGTTGTCAGAAGGGACCATTCTCTGGAGAAGGATGTCAAGTTTGGTAAAGTGGATGGCCAAAAAATGAGGGGAAGACCCTCAAGAAGAAGGATTGACACAGTGGCTGCAGTGATGGGCTCAGGTATAGCAGGGGTCATGTGGCTGGCACAGGACCGGGCAGTGTTTTGGTCTGTTGTACATGAGGTTGCTATGAGTCAGAGATGACTGAACAGCCCATAACAACAACTAACAACAAGAATTTTGGTCATGTTGTCAGGAATGTCATTCCCCGGGGAAGGTAGTCATGCTTTGTAAAGTAGAAGGTCAGCAAAGTAAGGAAAGACATTCAATGAGAGTGATTGGCACAGTGGCTGCAATGATCTCAAGTGTAGCAAGGATTGTGGGGATGGCACAGGATGGGGCAGTGTTTCGTTCTTGTGCACATGGAGTCACTAAGAGGTGGAGCCAACAGCAATGAAAACAACAACTCATTTCAGTTGCCTAATGAATGTTACCTTTGAAAGATTTTCATATTAGGCCCATGAGCCCCTCCATGGAAGGAAGATTGGGCAATCTACTTCTGTAGATATACCTCCTTGGAAACCCAAGGAGGGGTTGCTATGAGTTGGAA
>NW_006922646.1:267040-268822 GCF_000298275.1 Orycteropus afer afer
AGCCAGCCAACAGCAAAAGATGGGTCTTTTGCACACTCTGGTGCTCATGATGATGGTATAATGCAGTGTTTTGCAGACAGCCACATAAGGGCCATAGTACATGCCAGCTGGGAGAAAAAATCCAGTAGTTCCCCAAAAATCAGTCGAAAATGCTTGAATGACACAGGTATAGCAGGTAATAGGCTTGTCACCTGTTAGTTTATATAAATATCTAGGAATGGAAGTAGGTATGAATGAGCTTTCTTAAAAGGAAACATGGTTTAAGAAAAGTGCACTGGTGTTTTAATGTGAGAATCCATTAAAGTGAATGAGAGAATGGTGTGGTTCCCACTTGTACCCCATAAAGAGGTAAGAAAAACAAAAAGAAAAAAAAAAACTTTTTAGGTGTAGCTATTCAGTTAGATGCAGGAAAATGGATGTTGTTATTGTATGTTTTCTCCTTATTAACTTTTGATTTTGTCCAATGTTCACGAAGAGAGATCAGTGACTTCATTAAATTATACAGCTGTGAGCTGTGAGATGCAAGCTAAGGCAAATAAATTCATGCACATCGGTGCATTGAAGGGAATTTCTTCTTTAATTTGACAATTAATTCTGTCAGTACATTTGTGCAATTCATTTGTAAGTATCCTTTCTCTGTTTTAGAAGAAATTATTTCTTACAGATCAATTTAGCAGTACCACAATATAATAATTCATAGGCTCTATCTCTATGTTACATATTCCCAAATTTATTTTACATATTTAGTCTCTATATAGGACTGTTTCTATTGACAATGGATGATATTATCAACATTAAGATTTGCCTGTACTCCCATGCATTCTTCTCTAATTGTGAAGCTGAAATCTTAAAGTTCACTAACAGATTACTGTCTTTACTTGTAGCTTGGCCCTTGATAAAACATAAAACATAATAAAGAATTTGCACATGCTCTAGAGAAATGTTGATTGCAAGCATAAAAACGTAATGAACATTTCCATATTGTTTTATGGTCTCATTGTCTTTAGTTATGCTTGAGATTCGTCAGAACTATTTCATTCTTTATATTTTGCCTTCTTTCATTCCCTTTCTTAGCTTCATTTGTACTGATAATAACATACAGTGATTAAGAGTGGATTGTTTGTAGTGAGGATGACACAGTTCTATTCTTGGCTTTCCTATTTATTAGTTAAAGTACAAGTATTATTAAATTATATAATTTATCTGTGCCTAGGGTTTCACTTGTAAAATGAGGGTAATAACAATATCTACCACAAAAAATGGGAGCTCTGGTAGCATAGTGGCTAAGGCACTTGACTGCTAACCAGAAGACTGGCGGTTCAAACTCACCAGCCACTCCTTGGAAGGAAGATGGGGCAATCTACTTCAGTAGTGATACAGCCTCGGAAACCCAAGGAGAGTTCACTATGAGTCATGTCTGACTCGACGGCACATAACAACAACAACAACAACAACCACAAAAGATAATTAGAATGATTATTTGAATGCAACACTCTTAGCACAGTACCTAGAATAGAGTAAGCATATATTGCATAGTCCCTAGTACTGTTTTATAAACTACACTGATTTTCTCTAGTTGTCCATCAACCATTATGTACTTGACCTTTTGTAATCTGATTCGGAACCCAACATTTTCTGAAATTGTTTGCCAGTTTTCCTGGTAACTTCTATTCTGTTAAATAAACTCTGCATGATTTATGAGACCCGTAATGGGCATTTAATTTAACTATTTTGACTGAAACCTCTTCACAAAATATTCTGATAAATTAGCTACACTGGTGT
>NW_006922646.1:271002-271574 GCF_000298275.1 Orycteropus afer afer
TATAAAAATAACTTGCCAAGGTTGTTGTTGTTAGGTGGTGTCAAATCGGTACCAACTCATAGAGAACCTGTGTACAACAAAATGACACACTGCCTTGTTCTGTGCCAGCCTCACGATCCTTGCTATACCTGAGCCTATTGTTGCAGCTACTGTGTCAATCCATCTTGTTGAGGGTCTTCCCATTTTTTGTTGACCCTCCACTTTACTAAGCATAATATCCTTCTCCAAGAATGGTGCCTTCTGACAACATGCCAAAGTAAATGAGTTGAAGTCTGGCCATTCTTGCTTGTAAGGAGCATTCTGGGTGCACTTCTTCCAGGACAGATTTGTAACTTCTGCTGGCAGTCCATGGTAACTTTCAGTATTCTTCACCAACACCACAACTCAAAAACATCAACTCTTCTTTGATCTTCCTTATTCATTGTGTAGCTTTCACATGCATATGAGGCTATTGAAAACACCATGCTTGGGTTAGGCACACCTTAATCTTCAAAGAGACATCTTTGCTCTTCACCACTTTAAAGAGATCTTTTGCACCAGATTTGCCCAGTGGAATAGGTTGTCTGATGTCC
>NW_006922646.1:295143-295856 GCF_000298275.1 Orycteropus afer afer
TCACTTTGCATAATGTTTTTGAGGTACATCCAAATTATAGCATGTGTCAGTACTTCATTCCTTTTTATGACTGAGAAGTATTTTATGGTATGTAAGTAACTGTTTTGGTTCCCTCTTTTGCTGATCTAGCAGAAAATACCACAAATTACTGACTCTAACAAACAGTAATTTATTATCTTACAGTTTTGGAGGCTAGAATTCCAAGTTCAAAGTGCTAGGCTGTAGGGGCTGCGTGATAACCCCTCAACCTTGGGCTTCAACTCTGTCTCTTGCTCCTGGCCCACTGAAGCTGGAGGCTTTCTTCACTCAGGCAGCTGCTGCTGGCCGCTGAGGCAGACAAACCCAAGTTCCACAAGTAAAAAGACACAGTCCTGATACTACCAAACCACAGGGAAGGCCATTAATTCAAGTCCATTAAGAGTTCCAAGATCAGCAGACAACATGGCAGGCTGCTGATTAATGACTTTGCTACATGCAGGATTCAAGTTTGCCAAGAGCTACAGATCATTCCCAAAGCTTCTCCTGACATACCGAAAGCAGACCACATTCCTAAAGCAGCTACTCAGCTACTCATGGCAGATTGCACCATGGAGTTGATTGCTAGTGTCATCATGGGGAATAACTACCACCAGCTGTCTACCCACTCAAAACCTGGCCTAGCCAAGTTAACACATAATCTTAACTACCACAGAACCAAAATTTGTTTACTCATT
>NW_006922646.1:298246-298849 GCF_000298275.1 Orycteropus afer afer
TGATCCATAGGCCAGTACCTCACTGTTTTGATTGCTGCAGCTTTGTATTAAATTTTAAAGTTGAGAAGTGTGAGTTTTCCAACATTTTTCTTTTTCAAGATTGTTATGACTTTTGGGACCCTTTTCAGTACTATGTGAATTTGAAGTTTATCTTTTCAATTTCTGCAAAAAAAGCCATCTGGAATTTTGATAGGGGTTGTGTTGAATCAGTACACTAGTTTGCTTATCATTGCAATCTTACTGGTGTTAAGTCATCCAATTAATTGTGTAGATGCCTTTCCATGAATTAGATCTTTATGAATTTCTTTCAACAATGTTTCGTACTTTTCAAGAGTATAGTTTTACACTTTATTTGTTAAATTTATTTCTATTCATTCCTAATTATATTATTCTTTCTGATGCTATTGTGATTGGAATTGGTTTCTTAATTTCATTTAAAGAATGTTCATTGTGAATTTATAAAAATGGAAACGCTTTTGTATAATCATGTAATCCTGCATCTTGAAACTGCAACTTGTTTATTAGTTATAATTATTTTTTGTAGAATCATTAATTTTTTTTTTTTTTTTTGTTAGGTGCCGTCAAGTCAGCTCTGATTCATAG
>NW_006922646.1:300316-301930 GCF_000298275.1 Orycteropus afer afer
AACATGCAATCAAGATTGTTGATTATCACTGGTGACTGGAATGCAAAAGTTGGAAGAAAGAGTTACTGGTAGTTGGAAAATAGGCCTCTATGACAGAAATAACTCTGGAGATAGCATGATAGAATTTTACAATACCAACAACTTATTCATTGCAAATTCCACTTTTCAACAACATAAGCAATGGCTATACATGTGGGCTCTACCTGATGGAATAAACAAGAATCAGACTGACTACATGTGTGGCAAGAGGCGATGGAGAAGTTCAGTATCTTCAGCCAAAATAAGGCCATCAACTGCTCATATGCACATTCAAGTTGAAGTTGAAGATAATGAACACAAGTCCACAAGAGCCAAAATATGGCCTTGATAATATCCCTCTTGAATTTAGAGACAATTTAAAGAACAGATTTGATGCATTGAACACCAGTGACAAAAACCTGGGGAATTGTGGGTTGACATCAAGAATATCACCCATGAAGAAAGTAAGAGGTCATTATAAAGACGAGAAAGGAAGAAAAGACCAAGATGGATATCAGAAGAGACTTTGAAACTTGCCCTTGAATGGAGAGTAACTAAAACAAATGGAAAAATGATAATACAAAAGAGCTGAACAGAAGATTTCAAAGAGCAGATCAAGTAGACAAAGCCAATTACTATAATGAAATGTGCAAAAACCTGGAGTTAGAAAACCAAAAGGGAAGAACACACTCAGCATTTCTCAAGCTGAAAAAAACTGAGGAAAAAAATTAAGCCTCAAGTTGCAATATTGAAAGATCCTATGGGCAAAATATTGAATGATGCAGGAAACATCAAAAGAAGATAGAAGGAATACACCAAAAAGAATTGATCAATGTCCATCCATTTCAGGAGGTGGCATAGGATCAAGAACCAATGGTACTGAAGGAAGAAGTTGAAGCTGCACTGCACTGAAGACAGTGATGAAAAACACTTTGGAATTGACGGAATACCTATTCAGATGTTTTACAAACCGATTTCTCCCTGGAGGTACTCTTGGCTATGCCAGGAGATTCAGAAGACAGCTACCTGGCCAACTGACTGGAAGAGATTCATATTTGTACCCATTCCAAAGAATGGAGATCCCACAGAATGTGGAGACTATAAAACAATATCACTAATATCACATGCAAGTAATATCTTACTGAAGATAATTCAAAAGTGGTTGCAGGAGTATATTGACCAAGTACTTCCAGAAATGCAAGCTGGATTCAGATGAGGATGTGGAATGATGGATAGATATCATTGCTGATGTCAGATGGATCTTGGCTGAAAGCAGAGAATACCAGAAAGATGTTTACTTGGATTTTATTGACTATGCAAAAACATCTGATTGTGTGGATCATGACAAATTATGTATAACATTGAAAAGAATGGGAATTCCTGAACACTTGATTGTATTCATGAGGAATACAGACCAGAAAGCTATCATTTGAACAGAGCAAGGAGATACTGCACAGTTCAAAAGCAAGAACTGACTGCATCAAGGTTGTATCCTTTCACCATACTTATTCAACTTGTATGCTGAGCAAATAATCTGAGAAGCTGGATTATATGAAGAAGAATGTGGCATGAAGTTGGAGGAAGACTCGTTAACAA
>NW_006922646.1:302340-303339 GCF_000298275.1 Orycteropus afer afer
CTCTTATGCCTGTGAGAGCTGGACAAGGAATAAGGAAAGCTGAAGAGTTGATGCTTTTGAGTTGTGGTGTTGGAGAATTCTAAGAGTACCATGGTCTGTTTAAAGGACTAACAAATATGTCCTAGAAGAAGTGCAGCCAGTATGCTCCTTGGAAGCAAGAATGACCAGACTTCAACTGACCTGCTTTGGTCATGTTGTTAGAAAGAACCATTTCCTGGGGAAGGATATCATGCTTGGTAAAGTGGAGGATCAACGAAGAAGGGAAAGGCACTCAACGAGATGATTGACGCAGTGGTTACAATGATGGGCTCAGAGATAGCATGAGGCCGGCACAGGCCTGGGCAGTGTTTCATTCTGCTGTGCATAGGGTCGCTATGACTTGGAGATGACTCGACAGCACTTAACAACAACAACAACAAATGTGTATTCTGGATATTTCATGTAAGTGGGGTCATACAATATTGGCCTATTGTGATCGGCTTATTTCACTCAGAATAATGTTTTCAAGATTCATCCATGTTGTAGCATGTATCAGAAAGTTGTTTCACTTTATGGAAGAGTAATGCTCCATTTTTATATATTTGGCATTTTGTTTATTCACATGTTGATGAACACTTAGGACCTTTCCATCTTTTGGTTACTGTGAATAATGCTTCTATGAATATTGGTGTACATGTGTCTCTTTGTGTTTCTACACTCAATTCTTTTGATTCTATTCCTAGATGTGGAATTGCTGTGTCACATGGTAATTTTATATTTAATATTTCAGGAACTGTGAGACTATTTTCCACTGTGGCTTTTTCATTTTAGATTCCAATCAGTAATTTATAAAGGTTTGAATTCCTCTACATCCTCAGAAATACCCCTCATTATCTTTTTTTTAATAATCATAGCCATCTTAGTGGGCAAGAAGTAGCATCTTATTGCAGCTTTGATTGGCAATTTCCTAAAGACCAATGAAGGAGCTTTGGTGGCTTATTGGTTAAAAGATTGGGCTGC
>NW_006922646.1:304084-307033 GCF_000298275.1 Orycteropus afer afer
CCAAGAAATTGGAATAAATTTGGGAATATAAGCAACTAAAATGCATAGTCTCTTTCTCTATAACTTCCTGGGCCCTTTCTCTGGTGATCATGAAAAATTTGTATACTTTGTGTACTAATTGTATTACAAGTAGGGAGCTCTTTTCTCAATGCACTGGTGGACTGGTTGAAAAAAAAGTAATGAAGAATCCTCTTCTTAAGCATTTTAAAGGTTTTAGGAAAAGTATAACTTATATAAACTAGAGAAGCTGGAGGTACATATCTTGGGTTGAAATGATGACCCAACTAGCTTCTCAGCCTTAGTTCATGTTTTGGTTATTTGTGGTGCTCTAAAAGAAGATACCACAAATGGGATGTCTTTAATAAACAGGAGTTTATTCTCTTACAGTTTGGATGGTTTAAGTCCAAGTTCAAAGTACCAGGCTCTAGGGCGTGGGTGAAAGGCCCTCAACCTTGAGCTTCAGCTCTGCCTCATGCTCTGGTCCACCAAAGCTGGAGGCTTTTCCACTCAGACAGCTGCTGGCTGTTGAGGATGAGAAGCCCAAGGTTGACAAGTAAAAAGGCAAAGTCCCAATATGACCAAACTACAGGGCAGGTCATTGATTCAAGTGCATTGAAAGTCCCAAGATAGGTAGAACATGGCAGGCTACTGAACAATGACGTGGCTACATGCAGAGTTCAAGCATACCATAAGGTACAGACCATTCCCAAAGATGCTTCTTATATATGAAAAGAAGACGATGTCCCTAAAATAGCTACTCAGCCGCTTGTGGTAAATCTCACCATGGAGTTGATTGCCTGTCTCATCATGGGGAATAACTACCACAAGCTGCCTAGACACTCAACCAGACCTAGCCAAGTTGACACACAACCTTAACTACTACAGTTCCTTCATTGAAGATGAAACTAAAATCTACTTATATGGTCATTGATAACATAGGATAAGAGAGTGCATTTAAAAAAAACTCAGCCCAACAAAGCCGAAATAATTCTGTGGGAAAAATATTGAACAATGCAAGAAGCACAAAAGAAGATGAAAGGAATACTGGAGAATTGTGTACCAAAAATAATTGGTTGATGTTCAGCTATTTCAGGAGGTAGTATATGATAAGAACCAATGGTAGTGAAGGAAGAGGTCCAAGTGGTAGTTAAGGAATTGGTGAAAAACAAGGCTCTAGTAACTGAAGGAATATTAATTGAGATATTTCAACAAACAGATACAGCACTGGAGGTATTTACTCATTTATGCCTAGAAATTTGGAAGACAGTTACCTGGCCAACTGACTGGAAGACTATGCTCTTCATTATACATTACACTTCAACATAAAGCAAACGAAAATCCTCACAACTAGATCAATCAGCAACATCACGATAAAGGAGAAAGAATGGAAGTCATCAGGGATTTCATTTTACTTGGATCCACAATCAACACTCATAGAAGCAGCAGTCAAGGAATCATGTTTCATATTGCACCGGGCAAATCTGCTACAAAAGACCTCTTTAAAGTGTTAAGAGGCAAAGATGTCACTGTGAAGACTAAGGTGTACCTAACCAAGCCATGATCTTTTCAATGGCCTCATATACATGTGAAACCTGGACAATGAATAAGGAAGACAGAAAAAGAGTTGATGTTTTTGAGTTGTGGTGTTTGCGAAGAACACTGAAAGGTCTATGGACTAACAGAAGAAGGATCAAATCTTTCCCAAAAGAAGTGTAGCCATAATGCTCTTTGGAAATGAGAATGGCCAGACTTCGTCTCTCATACTTTGGACTTGTTGTTAGAAAGGACCGTTACCTTCAGAAGGAGATCATGTTTGGTAAAGTAGAGGGTTGGAGAAAATGGGAAGACCTCAATAAGACGGATCGACACACTGACTGCAATGATGGGCTCAAGCGTAGCAAGTATTGTGAGGATGACACAGGACTAGGCAGTATTTTGTTCTGTTGTTCATAGGGTCACTGTGGGTCGGAGCTGACCTTTCAGCACCTAACAATAGCAACAGAGACAATTCACCTTTCAACACCTCTTATTTAAGATTAGTTTTCTGCTATTGAGCTCATCTTCATTGCAAGTTCTATTCATTAATGTATCATGATAATCTAAAATATATTTAAACTTTTTTTATATTGCTGCACTTGTAGATATCTTTATAAACATTTTATTTTAGCAATGCAAATTTTACATTAAACTGAGGGCATATCTTGCTGAGGTTTCCATGTGTTTTGCTGATTAGTTGTTCTTGATTTCTTTGTGACTTTATTAGGTTTTCTTTGGATTCTTGTCATTTCCTTGCTTTATTAAGTTCTAATTTGGATTTCATGATTCAATACTTGCTTCAGCTTTTTGGATGTTGTTTGCATTTCCAGTAATCATACTAATTCTTGAAAGTTATTCATCCCTTTTGTCTTTTTCTTTACAACATCGTATACCTCTTGAAAACACTTTTTATCACTTTCACTTATATTTTCAGTGTAATAGTTTACCTGAAATTTAAGATTTCAATATTTTCAACACTATAGATGAATTAAGTTGATTAGATTTATTTTAATTTTGCATAACTTTTCCTTTTATTTTTCTTATATTTATATATCATCTCATTCTTTGGATTTACTTTTACATTCTACTAACATATTTGTTTTATGATACAAACTACATGAAGTCAGGATTACTTTTTTCTGTGTTTTATTTCAAATATTTATCACAAATTACACATTCAGTAAATGTGTCTTTAATAAAACAAGATTATATGAGACTTTATGGAAAGAAATTGTTAAAATGAAAACTAATAGCTAGTATCTTAGAAATGTACTATCTTATTAATATTCATATATATTTTTTAATATTTTGTGTGGCTTGGCTTTCATTTTATGTAATGGTGGATGCAATGTGATATTTTTGTCTCTCATAGAAAGTTATTAACATAATATCTATAAAAGAGATTTGCTTGCA
>NW_006922646.1:341123-341641 GCF_000298275.1 Orycteropus afer afer
TTTTGCCTTGGTTATCATCACATAATAAGTTTTAGTTTGCATTATCAGAAGAATCAAATCACAATGTTGCAATGTATACAGGTGGCTATTGATCTGTTAGGTAGCTAACATTCTGCTAGGTTGTATGCCTGAAACCAAACCAAACCGAATGCCACTGAGTTGAGTCTGACTCATACCTACACTCTACGACAGGGTAGAAATGCCCCATAGGATTTCTAAGGCTGGAAATCTTTACAGAAGTAGACTGCCTCATCTTTTTCCTAGCTGGTTGTTTAGAAACACCAACATTTTGGTTGGCAACTGAATGCTTAAACCACTCTGTCCCCAGGTCTCCTTGATAGGCATAAAGGCATATAAGAGAGACACTCTCCACGGCGTTAACTATCTTGAGTAGAATAAGGCATGTAAACAGAAAATTGTAGTTGGGTAAGAGTTATGGCAGCAGATTAGTGTGTGTCGGGACTGTGTGGAAGAGTGGGCTCAATCTACAGCTGGTGATAGTGTTGGTGGTAGAAGAG
>NW_006922646.1:341891-342485 GCF_000298275.1 Orycteropus afer afer
CACAGAAGTGGAAAATAGTGACTCATTTAACAAGTAATTAAATGCTTATTTTCCCTTCCCCTTCCCCACCGAGAAATATTATTGGGTTCATATTTGAACTCCTGAAATAAGTTTACACTTTCAAAAAGCAAATTATTTTATTATTATTTTCACATTTCAACTTTCTTTCTCTTATCTTCATATCCTGGATATTTGGCTTGCTGGTTGGTATTTATCAGGCTTCTAGCCCTATTAGCTTTCTTAGACTTGCTGCCATATTTTTGCTTGATTTAAATACTTTATATTCAAGATTTAATGTTTCAACTAGTGCATTAATATCAATCCTGTCTTATTTATTTATTTATTTATTTTTAATTTTATTGCACTTTTCAGTTCTTTATCAGTAATTACAAGTTCATTTCTAGCTTCTTATTAACAAATTCATGACCTTTTGGCAAGAATTTTTACTTCTCTTATTTGGATTGGAGCCAGTCAACAAAATCTGCAATTCTTTTTATTTTAAACCTTTTTGATTAGTAAATGCTTTTCTCAGAATCCTAAATTTTTATACATATTCTTTGTTTTGTAATGTGCTTTGGATAAATTATTTTCCTA
>NW_006922646.1:344520-350460 GCF_000298275.1 Orycteropus afer afer
AAGGAAACTAGAAATAAATAGAAGGAAAATGTTTAATTCCTGATTTTCATCTTACGCATCTTATGTTATGATTATAGCTCATGAACATACCACCCTACTGTAATGGCTCTTGTTAAGTTTATTGGAAATTTCTTTAAAGTTAAATAAACTGTAGCTATTTTATTTCACATTTTGCTTCATTTGACACTGCCAACCACTCCTCCTTTCTCAATATTTTCTAGACACATTTCTTACATGATATTCACATTCCTAGTTTTTATTTTCCCGTCTTCTTATTTAAAGATAGTATTTTCTCCTACTCATCTTTATCCAACACTCATCTGTGAGTTTGTTGCACTGTGGTGACTTGCTGTGTGGCTGGAATCTATTTCACTGATATTTCAAATACCAGCAGCTATACCCATGGTGGACAGATTTCAAGGAGGTTTCTAGACTAAGACAGATTGGGAAGGAGGATGGGGCCATCCACTTCTGAAAAAATTGGCTACTGAAAACCTTATGAATAGTAGTAAAACACTGTCTGATAGATTACTGGAAACTTTATGAACAGCAGTGAAACATTTTCTGGTATAGTGCTGGAAGACGAGTCCCTCAGGTACTCTGTGTACGCAGTGGCTACAGTGACCGACTCAACACACCAAGATCGGGAGATGGCACAGAATCGGGCAGCGTTTCGTTTTGTGGTACACAGGGTCCCTATGTGTCAGAGCCTACTTGACGGCACCTAACTACCACCACAACAACTAATCTTTATAATATCGTTATAACGTTTGTTTCATTTGACACTGCCAACTACGCCTTTCTTCTCGTTATTTTCTAGAAACATTTCTTGTATGATATTCACACCACCAGCCACTCCTCGGAAGGAAGATGGGGCAATCTACTTCCATAGTGATACTGCCTCGGAAATCCAAGGAGGGGTCACTATGATTCGGGTCCAACTCGACAGCACGTAACAACAACAACAACATTCACCCTTGGTTTTTATTTTGCTTTTCTGTCTCTTTAAAGATGATCTCTTCCCCTACTCATCTTTGTAATGTTGATATTTTTCAGACTTCTCCAGTTTCTCTCCTCTACTTTTCTATATGTTTTTCATGAATGTTCCACTGTATCCAGTGAATTCCATTTAGCATTTAATATTTAATGACTGAAAATTCAGACCAGGTGTCTGGCTTTTAGACATCTACATTCGGAAGTTTCACTGTCCTCTCAAATGGAATATATTCATAACGGAATTTCATATCCGCATCACTCTTACTCCTTATTTCACTGCTTCTTTGCTATACTAAAATCCAAAGTCAGCATTGATAATCCTATATTAACAATCAGGAGAGCCTGGGTGGGCAGAGGGTTAATGCTCTGGAATGCTAACCAAAAAGTTAGAAGTTCAAGGGCAGCCAGAGACACCTGGAAAGAAAGACCTAGCAATCTGCTTCCAAAAATCAGTCACTGAAAACCTCAGTGGAGGATGGTTCTACTCTGACACACGTGGGGTTGCTGAGTCAGAATATACTTCACAGCAAGTTAAAGTTTTTGTTTTTGTTTTTTTTTTTTACTGAGAATAGAGCTCTAGCTGTATTGCTCTTTGTTGAGCCCTATTCACACTGATGGAAATTTCATATAATTTTGCTGTTTCCCTGACACTAACTTGCAGATTTTTTTTTTTTTTTTTCCTTTTTTGATAAAGGTGGAATTGTGGAGTGTGGCTGTAGACCACACTATATTGAGTGACACGCGTTGTGGTAACCACTTCACATGGACTATCTACCTGAACAACTTCTTATTTAATCATTGTGTTTTTCTCTTCCCCAACTCCATTTTGCTTCCTGATTCTGATGTACATCTGGCTCTTCCTGACTCCTTTCTCAGTTTTCTGGTTAGATTCTTCAGAGGAGTCTTCTTGAGTCATAACAAGCCCTGCTTGGGTTTCCGAGGCAGTATCTTTACAGAAGTAGATCACCCGGTCTTCCTTCTGAGTAGTGGCTTGTTGGTTTGAACCGCCAGACTTCTGGTTAGCAATCAAATGCCTTAGGCACTATACCACAGAGCACCTTACATCTAATTAGGTAACTTCCTATGTGTTTTGTCACACAGTAAGGAGCTCTGATGTTGTATTTGTTGTTGTTGTTGTTTATGTACCGTCGAGTCAAACCTGACTCATAGCGACCCCTCCTTGGGTTAAGGCATCTGACTGCTAACCAAAAGGTCAGTGATTGGAACCCACTAGTCTCTCCATGGCAGAAAGATGAGGAGGTCTGCTTCTACTAAGATTTACATCCTTGGAAACCCAATGGGTGTTGCTTTGAGTCAATTCTGACGCTTGGTTTATGCATAATAGAAGGTGTAAAAAATGGGTGGAAATCAGGGTTTTTATCTTATTTCTTGTTATAAACATAGAACTGGAAGAGCTTGAGCCATAGATTTAATTCTTGATAAATATTTTCCTTTATACCTAGATCTATTTATGTACTTTCCTATGTGAACTTGAATTTAAAACTCTTAATTTTGCCATCTCTCCTACTCTAAGGTATGTGATTTTTGTTTTATGTGAGTGTGTGTAGGAATTGTTGTGGCTCTTAAATCACACAGTAACCTGACTACCTAATTAGCATATCAGCATGTACATAATACTTGCATTAAGACAAAAAATCATTATCTGACTTCTCACTGTGTTTTATAGAAATATCCTACAATTTTTATTTGGCTTGTATGCCTCCTCAATAGACCTACCATAAACATATTACAATTAAAAAAATGTTGTTCAGTGAAGGCAAATCACTCTGATTGATAGTGACACCACGTGACAGCATAGAACTGGCCCATAGGGTTTTCTTGGATGTAATCTTTATGGAAAAGAGCTCTGGTATTAGAGTGGTTAAATAAACTCCTGGTTGCCAACCAAAAATTGTGTTTGAATCCACCAGTGCTTCTCAGGAGAAGATATAACAATCTACTTCTGTAAATATTACAGCTTCAGAAGCCTTATGGAGGAATTCCACTTTGTCCTATTGGGTCATTATGAGTAGAAACTGAGACTCGTTGGAACTGGTTTGTTGGGATTTGGTTTAATCTTTATGGAAGCAAACCTCCAGGTGTTTCTCTCACTGAGCCCCTTCATGAGTTTGAATCACTAACCTTTTGGTTAGCAGCCCAGCTCTTAACCATGTGTACCACCAGGGCTCTTTAACCAAAGATCCCATTGCTGCTGAGTCAGTTCTGAGCCCTGGTGGTTCACTTGTTAAATGCTCATCTGCTAACCAAAAAGTCAGTGGTGGAACCCATCAGCTGCTCCCTTTGAGAAAGGTGTGGCAGTCTTCTTCCCTCAAGATTACAGCCTTGAACACTCTTTGGAGAAGTTCTACTTTGTCCTACAGGGTTGCTATGATGAATCAAAGATTAAAAGACTCTTCAATTCTGGATTTGGACCAACAGCTAGTCTTTGATTGTTTCTTCCCCAACACTAGTTAAACTATGCTAACATCTACTCAGATGCTTTCTAACTCTTGTCCGAGCTTGTCAATAAATTGATAAAAAGAATTGTCATAGAAGCCCCAATTAATTGGCTAAGAGGGTTTCACTTGGTTGCTTTAATATTCCTTTCTCCAGAGATGATGAGATAGTGTCTGTCCACAATTTGCTCATTTTTCATAGCAAATTTCTCAGAATTTTCCTTCTGCAATACAGAGAGAGAAAGAGAGGACTGACCTTATGTATTGTTTAAGGAAGATCTGGGACAATGTCAAGACTGTGTGAGAATCACACAGGCAATAATAACTAAATGAATAATAATAGATTAAAAAATAAATAGATTAAAACATTAAAAGACTTGGTATATGGGAAAGGATTACATTTACAGTCCATCTGCCTACTTCTCTGCTCCTTGATCCTGAGGTCAAGCATTCTGTCTTTACCCAACTCTGGAAACTTTGAGCCATTGCTTGCCACTAGATATCTTAAAATGTAAGTTGACACTATCTTGTCACTGAGTGATTTCTGTTTATTTGTATTTCAGAGGACTGAACATGTAAAGAGCGTGGGGATCCTAGTTAATCATCAGCTAATGTCCAATAAGGCTGATTCTACAGGTTTTTCTTTAATTTATCTTTAAATGATCTACTTTGTTGTTGCATAAATCCAGCCTTATAGATGTTTTTAATCTGTTCAAAATCACACACCAACTCTTTCCTCTTTTTTCTTAAAAAAACCTTTAATTTCTTTAACTATTCATATCTCTCTAATTTATGTAAACTCTTTCTTAGAGAAAATTATCATCTAAATCTATCAAAGAGAAAAGAAGAAATCACAGACAAGTACTTACTCTTCAAATATTCCATAATTATTTCGGTTGATTAATTGCCCTCGATCATTAGGAGTGTTAGAAGGACAAAGAAGAATATGTTGGCCGAAGCTTGTGTGTGCACTTCTGGTCAGTCTTAATCATGCACCCCTACTCACCCAAAGGCATCTTTGGGTTGATAATGATTTATTTGCTATTTTTATTCTATGTGGTCAAGGTTTTTTTTTTTTACCAAAATATTTGTCTGATTTGGAAAGTATATTACTGTTACAAGATTTGGGAATATAAAGAGCTCTGTTCAATCAGAAGAGATGTTATTCAACCTATGTAGTCTAAGTGTGAATTTTTTACTAGATTGACATCATTTGCTTTATTTGCTAAAACTTAAGCCAACTGTGTAAACAAGAGTCCTTGGTGACCTAAGTCCCAAAGTCTTTAATGAATTAGTGTAATGAACATTTTGTATAACTGTGAAGTATGTAGCAGTGGGGATAGTGTCATCAGAGAAATGAAGATGCAGTAACATTCAAAACAGGCTGTGTGCACAAAATAAAAATCTAATGAAAAAGAGCAATGCTACCTTTTCTCTTTACTTCTATAACATTTATACAATAACTTTTTCTCCTTTTGTGACATTTCTTTTACTTTGATTATTATTTATTAGAAATAAAATGCAAATTAATAAATGAAATAGGATCCAAAAAATAATAATAATAATAAAACACCAAACTCACTGCCATGGAGTCAGAACCAACTCATAGTGACCCTACCTTGAGTTCCTGAGGTGATATCTCTATGGAAGTAGATTGGCTAATCTTCTTTCCCAGGAGTGGTTGGTGGATTTGAACTACCAGGCTTCTGGTTAGCAGTCAAATGCCTTCGGCATGCCAACTGAGCTCCTAAACATAGGAACAGTATAATTTAAAAGTGATAATCACTTTTAATATTTCAGGTTACATCAATCTTTCCCATGTTGGTGTTATGTGCTGTCAAGTCACACCTGACTCATAATGACCCCTCCTTGGGTTCTGAGGTGGTTTCACTATGTAAGTAGAATGCCCAACCTTCCTTCTGATTTGGTATATTCTCAATATGAAGACATTGTCTATACCTTGTTTTGCAAGTTAGTAGGCTATTTAAAAAGATTATAAATTTGTTTTTATCTGGATCATTATAAATGTATGTCAACATTTTAGGAAACTGGATACTATTGCTTTTTGGAGCATCCATCAGAATTGAAGCTAGTTCTAACAGTTAAAAATGTATTTGTAATTTTTCACTATTGTAAGTACATGACTACCTTGAAATGATTCTATTGTACAATTTTAATTCTCAGTTGATGTTACTCATTTTCAAATACAACTATCAGCACTGAGGTAAAATGCATTCTTTTACAAATACTGATTAGAGTAGAATTGGAATTTCCAAAAGTGTTAAAAAAAAAAGTTAAACTATTTTGTACAATCAGGTCTAGTTTATGACAATACTCTTGCAACTATATTCAGTTTAGTATTGGACTGTTATGTTAAGCCTCTTATGTATGATGCTAATACGTTTCTAGGAGCTTTGGTAGTATAGTGCCTAAGGCATTTGACTGCTAACCAGAAGGCTGGCAGTTCAAACCCCACCAGCCACTCCTC
>NW_006922647.1:0-1351 GCF_000298275.1 Orycteropus afer afer
AGTTTGCGATCTATAGTTTCAGAGACTCTAACCTGTTACAGTGAGAAAGGAGCAATGGCAGATGAAGCTGGACAACAGAAATAATGCAATCCTTTTGGAACCCTCTGAGGAAGCAGAGGAAGCAATATGGCTAATAAATGTGATTATAATTAAAAAGAACAATTTTCACTAAAGCCAAATTTGCTGCTCAATGATCAAATTCAAGATCATTCCAATTACAAGAAGAATGGTTGTTCTGCATCTACTGTTTAGTCAGGTAACAGAAGATTTTGATCAGCCTCAGCTGAGAAAATTACAAATGATAGACATATTTTATTCTAAATTATGTGTATGTTAAGTTCTCCATAAACAAACATGTTCATAGGTTGTTCAGCTGAGAGGCATTGTCCAAATACTGAGAAAGATTGTATTCAGACTATGAAACTAAGGCATTTGCTTTTAAATTCATTTAAAACGCTGAAAAAGTAAATTTCAATTTCATTCAAACAACTAAAAATTATTTTTGCTGTATCTCACAGATTACTTCTAATATCTTTTTAATTTCCTGTTTTTACTTATTTTCAATGGCTTGTGTTATTTTTTCTTTTTTTTTAAAATTAAATTCATTTATATAAGACTTGTATGTAATGAAACATATGAATTTTCAGGGTACAGCTTTATGATATATGAAAAAAATATGTCTACAATATAAATACTAGTCCAGACAGGATATGTACTATTTCCATCACCTCAGAGACAACCATTTTTCTGATTTTCTGGTTATATTTGTGAGCTCTGGTAGCATAGTGCCTAAGGCACTTGACTCCTAACCAGAAAGCTGGCAGTTCACACCCACCAGTCACTCCTGGGAAGGAAGTTTGGGCAATCTGCTTCCATAGTGATACCACCTCGGAAACCCAAGGATGGGTCTCTATGAGTCGGGCCTGACTCCACGGCACATAACAACAACAGTAATGGTTATATTTTAGTTGTGAGTGCCTAGAATATTAATACTAATATACATTCAATATACAATCTTTTGGGTTTAACTTTCTTCATTTAGAATAACATTTCTGAGAGTCTTCCATCTTCTCTATGCTTCAGTATATCACTATGTGAATATGCAATGGTTTGTGTTTGTATTTTCTAACATGTTTTTAACCATTTATTAATTTTAAAAGAAGCTATAATGATAAAGGAGCTCTGGTGGCTTAGTGCCTAAGGCATTTGACTGCTAACCAGGAGGTTGGTGGTTCAAACACATTAGCCATTCCTGGGAAGCAAGATTAAGCAATCTACTTCTACAGAGATACTGCCTCAGAAACCCAAGGAGGAGTCGCTATGAGTCGAATTGACTCAACGGCAGTGAGTT
>NW_006922647.1:2271-3407 GCF_000298275.1 Orycteropus afer afer
ATGAAAATTTGTTACTTGTAATTATTACAATTTGAGAAAAATTTGATTTGTCTGTATTTCTTCAAAAGGAAAAGCTTATATAATTTTAATCTATTAAAATGAAATTCATTTTTAATGGAGCATTAACCAGATGTTATGCAAAGCTATTTCTGTGCAATTTAGAATCTAAATTGGGTTCCTACACATATGTTAGTGATTCAAGGCCAATTCTCACAATATATTCACAAGGTCTTATCATTGATAGGAGCTAGTGTTGATCAAAAAAAAAACTAAAAGTCAAAGGTAATCTTTATTGTTAATGCTTTATTTTTTTTTTTTTTTTTTGCAGGAGGGTTTTTATACTTTCTGCCTCCTTAAAAAGATGATAAAGTTATGTGCAGAGGCAATCTATTTATGTGTTTATATCTATGAGGTATTAAATACAGTATATATATCAGTGGTACTAAACAAAAACTATGTGCTTTTTAAATAATGGTAAAGGAGCTTATGATTCAGCTTAAATATCATGATAATTCAATACTAGCTTTGTTCTTTCAACAACTATTAAATATTCTGATTTCATTACTTCATTAGCCTTCTTGGATGAATATAACTAAGTACATGAAAATTAATCAATAAATTCAACAAAATGGTGTTAAATAAACTATTTTGGAAACTATTTGGCAGTCTCTATTTAAACAGGATATATGCATAATCCATACCAGAGTAATTTCACTTCTAAGTATCTATGTAACATAAATGTGCACATATGTAATCTAAAATGGTGTGTATGCAAATATCCAGAGAAATGTTACTCATAACAGATAACAGTTGAAAACAACCCACAGTTTCATGTAATGTGAAACGGGTAAATATAAAGAAATATACTGTATGGCAGTGAAAATGAAAGTATTATGGCTACAGAGAAAAACTTGGAGGATTTCCAAACAATAATATTGAGCAAAAGATTGCAAATATGAAAAATGATTTACTGAATAATTATATGAGTGAAGGTTTGAAAAAGACAAAGCTATTGTGTTACATGTCAGGAGAGTGGTTAGCTTTGAGGGAAGGGTTATTGCTGTTTTGTTAGGAGCTGTCAAGTTGGTTCCAGCTCATAACCATCCTATATACAACAGAACAAAACACTGCCTGGT
>NW_006922647.1:6624-7953 GCF_000298275.1 Orycteropus afer afer
GATTGTTTGTCTTTTTGTTATTGAGGTGTTGGAGTTTTCTATAAATTCTAGAGATAAGTCCCTTGTCAGATATGTTATTACCAAATATTTTTTTCCTAATCTGTAGGTTCTCTTTTGACTCTTTGGAGACGTCTTTGAAAGCACATAAAAATTTAATTTTTAGAAGTGCTGTCAGTTTTTAAATGAACATTTGGAGCTGATGAAAAACCCTGGGAGGGTAGTGGTTAAGCACGTGGCTACTAACTGGAAAATCAGTAGTTTCCACTCCCTGGACACTCTGCAGGAGAAAGATGTGGCAGTTGTTTCCATATTTACAGCTTTCGAAAATGTATGGGCCAGTTCTGTGCTGATCTACTGAGTTGATGTGAGTCAGAATAGACTCAATGGCAGTGGGCGGTGGGTATTTATTTACTTATTTATTTATCTTTTATTTTTATTTTATTATTTTTGCAGTGTTTCTTCCCCTCCCCTCCCACCTAGTGGGCATTTAGTTGAGATTAAAACTAGTATTCTTTCCATTTCAGCATGACTTAGCTGATAATATCTTCAAAGGAATACTCTCTTTTCCCAATGAAGTATACATTCACAGAAATATGACTTAAGAATACAACATATCTTTTTGGGGACACAGCTCAATCTATAGCATTTATTTTAAAATCATAAACTCTGTATTTCAGTAATTCTATAAGAGAAAAATTTCATGTCTTGTCCAACTCCCACTAGAGTGAATCCTGGGAGTTTGAAAGAAACTAGAGGTGATATAATATTTGCACTTGAGTTATACGCGGTGCTTTTCTAGTATTATTCTTTTAATACGCAGCACTTAAAAATACCAAGGCTATAATTTTATTTCTTAGGGACTAGTCTTACACATGGGTTGACTTCTTCATTTTTATAGAACCAAATCCAATTAAATGATTGTTTTTTCACCTTTGTATGTGTATGTGTTTTAATGTTATTGTTGCTCTTAACATTGTTGTTGTTGTTAGGTGTCCTCTAGTCACTTCTGACTCATAGCAGATCCATGTACAACAATACATAACACTGCCTGGTCCTGCACAAGCTCACAGTTGTTGCTGTACTTGAGTGCATTGTTGCAGCCATTGAGTCAGTCCATCTTCCTCTTTTTTGCTGACCCTCTACTTTACCAAGCATAACGGCATTGTCCAGGGACTGGTCCCTCCTGATAATATGTCCAGAATATGTATGACTAAGTCTAGCCATCCTCACTTCTAAGAAGCATTCTGGCTGTACTTCCTCCAAGGTAGATTCTTTTGTTCTTTAGGCAGTCCATGGTATGTTCAATATTCTTCATATGTGTCTATGGTA
>NW_006922647.1:8948-9649 GCF_000298275.1 Orycteropus afer afer
AACCTCTCACAATTATGTGACCATAAGAAATTACTACATATTAGAAAATTAGAGAATGATTGAGTGCTAAGCCTTGAGGTATTGAAACTCTAGGGCTAAAAGAAAATTACATGTAGCATGACTTAGTTAAGAACTATTCCATCAATGAAGTAGATTATAGCCAGATTTGAAGATTTAGTTTGATTGAACCAGAGAAGGATATGAGAATTTCTGAAAGAGGAAACCTAACATTCTCCTATTCCCCATCTGTTCTCCTTCTCCTCAATTTCCTCACTTTACAGGCCTCGGCTCTACCATTGAATAACTGTTCAAATCCCTCAGCTTTTTATGCTTCACTGTAAAACGGAGATGCTAATAGAAACTAATTCCTAAGGCTCATGGAAAAATAAGTGAGGTAATGAAGGTAAGCACTTAGAACAATGGAAAGCACCCAATAAACTTAGTAATCATTACTATTAGTGAACAAGATCATAGGGACTATTTCTTTGTGATAACAATTCGCTGGACATTCATGAGCTCCCATTCAAGTGAGCCCAAGAACCTCCTGTACGTTATATGTGAGGCCAACAAACCTCAACCATGAAGCCCATAAAGAACACTGTGCTCACTTTGTTCTGGTTCCCTAGTGCCACTCTGACAAGAACATATCACAAATAGGATGGCTTTAACAAACAGGAGCTTATTCTCTTACAGTTTGGAGG
>NW_006922647.1:14799-17504 GCF_000298275.1 Orycteropus afer afer
TTTATTTGTTGATGTGGCACAACTGAAAATGTGAAGAAATAGTTACAAAAATCCATTAATAACCGGAAGTTGTGAAAAATGAAATGAAGTGCATAAAGCTGGGATTCTAAGCATTAGTGAACTGAAATGGACTTTTACTGGCCATTTTGAATCAGAAAATCCTATGGCCTGCTATGCTAGGACTGACAAATTGAAGAAGAATGGCCTCAAATTCAGTGTCAAAAAGATTTCAAGATCTATTGTGAAGTACTATGCTGTCCATATCCCTACAAGAAAGACAAATAAGAGAGAGCAAATAATCCAAGAAGCTGGAATAAATGAAGAAGTACATGGTATCAGGATTGAAAGAAGATTCATTAACAACGTGTGATATGCAGATGACACAACCTTGCTTGTTGAAAGTGAAGAAAGCTTGAAGCACTTATGATGAACATCAAAGATGAAAGCCTTCAGTATGGATTTGTCAGTCCCAGCATAGCAGGCCATAGGATTTTCTGATTCAAAATGGCCAATTACAGTTCATTTCAGTTCACTAATGCTGAGGATATCCATCTTTATGCACTTCATTTTATTTTTCACAACTTCTGGTTATTAATGGATTTTTGCAACTGTTTTTTTCTCATTTTGAGTTGTGCCACATCAGCAAATAAAGGTCCTGAAAGGCTTTATCTCACCATAAAGAAAACAAAAATCCTCACAACTGGACCAATAAGCAACATGAGGATAAAAGGAGAAAATATTGAAGATGTCAAGGATTCCATTTTACTTGGATCCACAAACAAAACCCATGGTAACAGCAGTCAAGTTATCAAATGACACAATGCACTGGGCAAATCTGCTGTAAAATAACTCTTTACAGTGTTAAAAAACAAAAATGTCACTTTGAGGACTAGGTTGAACCTCATCCAAATCATGGTATTTATCATTGTCTCATATGCATATAAGAGTTGTAGTTAATCAAGAAAACTGAAAAAGAATTGATGCCTTTGAATTGTGGTGTTAACAAAGAATGATGGACTGCCTGAAGAACGAACACATCCGTGTTGGAAGAAGTACATCCAGAATACTTGTTAGAATCGAAGGTGGTGAGACTTTATCTCATTTACTTTCAACATCTTTTCAGGAAGGTCCAGTCCCTTGAGAAGGATGTTATGCTTAGTAAAATAGACGGTCTGCAAAAAAAAAAAAAAAAAGAGGAAGACCCTCAAACAGATTAATTGTGGCTACAACAATGGGCTCAAACATAGCAAAAAGATTGTGAGGATGGCGTGACCTGGCTATATTTCATTTTATTGTACATAGGGTGGCTATGAATGGGAACTGACCAGACAGCATGTGTCAACGTGGCTGGGCTGGGTTCTGAGTGACTGGGCAGCTAGATGTAGTTATCCCACATGATGATGTTGGTAACCAACTCCATGGTGGGATCTGCTGTGAACAGCTGAGTAGCTGCTTTAGAGATGTCATCTGATTCCAGTACATATGAAGCAGCTTAGAGAAAAGTCTTGAGCTTTGTGGCAAGTTTGGATCCTGCGATTAGCCAAGATTCAGCAGTCAGGCATGTTGCCTGCCAGTCTTTGGACTGTTGCTGAGTGTTGCCTGATAATCTTGGGACTGTACCATTTTGCTTGTCTACCTTGGGTTTCTCAGCTTCAGAAACCAGCAGCTTCCAGGGTTAAGAGATGCCTCCAGCTCTAGTGGGCCAGGAGCAACAGGCAGAAGTGAAGCCCAAAATCAAAGGGCTTTCTCCCAGCTCCTAGAGCATCTGACTACTCTGAATTTGGATTTCTAGTCTCCAAAACTGTAAGAGAATAAATCCCTTTTTGTTCGAGCCATCCATTTGTGGTATCTTCTGTTAGAGTGGCACTAGGTAACTAAAACAGCACCTAACAACAACAACAATGAAGAGGAATTTTATGAAGATAACAAACAATTACACTTATTATTTGGAAAGGAACAAATTTATGTGTACTATCTAAGGCTAGGGTATGTGAGTGCTAACCAGAAGGTTGGCAGTTCAAACCCAGAAGCCACTCCATGAAAGGAAGACTGGGCAATATACTTGCATAAAGATTTACCACCTTGGAAACCCAAAGGGGCTCACTATGAGTCAGAATCAACTCTATGACAGTGAGTTTGTTTTGGTTTTTCCATTCAATTTAGCACTCTCCCTTTGACGTTTCACTATTATTCTATCCCACATTTTCCATACGTATCCTTTGTTAGACTACTTGACAAGTCAAAATCAGTATGAAGTAAATATATGCCTAGTGAATATGATAGCTGTTTCCACTACAGATGTTTGCTACTTCCTGACATATCACAAAATGTAACATTTCTTGGACAATTATTTTAATAATAGACATCTCATTTTAAAGATAAATTTTGCCATAAACCAAACATAAACAGAAAATATAATGCCAGAGACTTGAAAAGACTAATGTCATAGTTTCAACCCTAAAGAAATTGCCCATTAAGATAGAGATTTATGCAAAGGATTATGTTTGAAAAAGTTTATCCTTGATGAATTATAGTTTGCTGGGTAAATTATTTTATCAGGCAGAGAAAATAGGCTTTACAGCTTAGCAGACTCAGCTGCTTCAGTAAAGGGTCACCTCTGTGTCTCCCAGGTTTTGCAGAAACTTTGTCCCACAAACTGATTTACACACATGTCTTTTTTGGTCTTAAGGCCACAGTTTCTGTCT
>NW_006922647.1:19659-21419 GCF_000298275.1 Orycteropus afer afer
TGGAAGAAAGATGAGGCGATACATTTCCATAAGGATTTACAATCTTGGAAACCCAATGGGCGTTGATATGTGTTTGAATTGACTTAATGTCAGTAAGTTTGGTTTGAGTTTTGATGATAATTGTAAGAGCTCTGGTGGTGTAGTGATTGTCTTAGTTCTCTAGTGCTGCTATAACAGAAATCCCACAAGTTGATAGCTTGAACAAGCCATAATTTATTCTCTGATAATTTAGGATGCTAGAATTCCAAATTCAAAGTGCCAGGTCTGGGGGCTGGTTGTAGGGCCCCAACATTGGGCTTCAGCTCTGCCTCTTGTTTCAGGAGAGTGGAGCTGGAGGCATCTCCTAATTTATACAGCTCCTAACTGCTGAGGATAAAAAACTCAAGGTTGGCAAGTAAAATGGCACAAGTCCAAGATCACCAGGTAACATGGCTGGTCACTGGTTTAAGTATAGGAACTGGAGATGAAAACTCAGCCAAATGCAGGATCCAAATGTGCCAGAAAGCTCGAGATCTTTCCCAAATGTTTTGTATATTGACTGGAAGCAGGCCACAGTCCCAAATTAACTTGCCTTCAGCTACTTAGCTGGTCAAGGCAGATTCTACTATGGAAATGATTATAATATAATCATGGGGAGTAAATACATCCAGCTGCCAAACCACTCAAAACCATGGTCCAGGCAAGTTGACACACAACCGTAACTTCCAAAATGGTCAAAGCGTTTGGTTGCTAACCAAAAGACCTACAACTTGAACTCACTGGCTGCACTGTGGGAGAAAGATGAAGCAGTCTGATTCTGTAAAGATTTACTACCTTGGAAACCCTATTGGGCAGTTTGACTCAGTCCTATGGGGTCACTATGAGTTGGAATCGACACATTGGCAGTGTGTTTGTATACCATGGATTGCCAGAAGAATGAACCAATCTGTCTTGGAAGAACTGCAGCCTGAATTCTACTTGGAAGCAAGGATAGTGAGATTTCATCTCACATACTTTGGACATGCTTTAAGTAGGGATTAATTCCTGGAGAAGGACATCATGCTTGGCAAAGTAGAGGGTCAACAAAAAAGTGAAAGGCCCTGAACAAGATGGATTAACACAGTGGGTACAAAAACGGGTTCAGGCACAGCAACAGTTGAGAAGATGCCACAGAACTGAACAGTGATTTTTCTTCTGGTGTGTATAGGGTCATTATGAATCAGAAATAACTCTACTACACCTAGCAACAGAATAATTTAAAGGAAAAGCACCTAAGTTTCAGAAAGAAAGGTCATATATCAAAAGTGATTACTTTTATTACATATAAAAGTGCAGAGTGTCACTTGCCCAAGAGTTTCCATTTTAAACACCACATTCTCTCTGGGCCTACAATTAGGTTTCTGAAAACCAAGAGGGTGTTTAATCTAGCTCCATATTTAAGGATCAGTAGAGACACTGGCATTCAAAAAGAACAGGTGAGAGAAAAGATCCTCTCTGTTCCTTCAGAAAATAGAAGTATCATCTCTGTAACACTTGAGAAAATGTAGAAGTGATTTCACCATTGGCACTAAAGATGTACAAATTATGATGACAAATCATCCCATGTTTCATCATTACAACTGAAAGTAAACAACAACAACAACAAAAATCTTGCTTTCTTGTGCTATAGGGCTTTAAAAACTGCCAAAGTGACCTGGTAATCAGCTAGAAAATCCCTCCAAATAAAAGTTTCTATTACTTCAGTGAACATGGCATCAGAATTGGAGGAAGACTCATTAACA